>NW_003546294.1:195575-231002 GCF_000090795.2 Amphimedon queenslandica | reverse complement strand
TTACATATTATATATATATAGAGAGAGAGAGAGGGCAATGAATTACTTTTCCTGTACTTACCTGTGGAGATAAACATAAAAGGTTGCTGCTGTTGCTGTGTAAACACAGACCAATGAATAACAGTTTCATAAAAACAGATTTAAATGAGGAAGACTCTAGTCTACGACTCTGTGTTTATAGCAGTTGTTTTAAAATGCTTTTGCAATGTTATAAACATTTGAGTAAAAATCCAATTTGAGAGGCAACGCCATGAAAAGTTAAGTATTTTTCCAGCCTGATGTGTTACTACAATCTAAAACTGACTTAACATTTATCTTACTTATCTTAGTTTACTTATTTTGTCTTACTTGGCTTATTCTTTTAAATGACCATAGCTCAAAAAAACTTCAGAATCAGCTAAAACTTTCTACAACACAACACACACATGTACATGCAAGGGAATCAATATTTATCAATGACCAGCCATGGGTCAACTATGGTCACGGTCTCATGGCAAAAACAACTTGCACTTACATCAGTTTGCTGGGCAGCAACAGCACCGATACAAGCAAAACACTGACAGTTTTGATTCCTCATAGACACAGAGAGCACAGTCGACTGACCAAGGACCAGCTCATCCTTCTTCCTTCTCTTCCCTTCCTTTCTCTCCTTCTTCCCTTCTCCCTCCCTCTCCTCCTCCTCCTCTCCCTTGGGAACAAACTCCGAGGCCTTTCCCTGCTGCTGTTCCAATAGCAGATCCATAAATGGCTGGTGGGCATCGGCATGCATGTATTTCTCAGGCCCCGCCTCTTTTCTCTTACATGTGTTAATCATCCCGAGATTAGATGCCAGTGAAGACGAAGACGAAGAGTTTGAGGTACACATCAATCGAACGGTGTTCAACTCTAACTGCGTCAGCTTCATCTGAACTTGATCACACGATTCAAACATGACCTGTTCGCTGTCCGATATCAGTCTAGACCGGACCTCCTCGTTCACGACGCTCTTCATGAATCTAATCTTCATCGTCATGCTCTGGAGAAGGTCGGTCTCCCTTCCTTCCCCTCTCTCGCTGTTCTCCCTCTCTATCACTCGCTCTTTCTCAGCTAACAAGTCAACTAGCTCAGAGCGAGCCAGTTCCTCTGCCAATAGTTTCTCTTTTCCTTTGATGGAGTTGCGACCGTCTTCAACAAAATACACAGCGTCTTCTCTCTCCTCCTGCTGGATCTCACTCCCATCAACGACCATGAACCCATGCTCATCAAAAAGATCATCAATACGGAGACTGATGCCAAGATGCTTGATAGCATTCAGCTTGAGGGCCACCTCAGCAATCTCCTCCCTCCTTAGCCCCAGTCCTTCATACTTGTGTACTTGCTCGCTCGTACAAAGTGCTTCGGCATGCCTCAGATCAATGGCGGTCATGTCTATCTTTAATGTGATGGTGTGAGTTGCTATATCATCTGTTATCCTAAACTCTGGATCCCCTATTGGCTTTATACACTTAAATAAGATTTTTGAGAACTCGGCCACTTGTTCTTTGGTCAGCCAACTTCCTTTCTCGTTCTCTTTGTTGCTGCTGGTTGCGGTTGAGTCGGTTTCTTGCTGGGGGGAAGAGAAAGAGGAGGAGGAGGGAGGAGGGATAAGTGATGTAAGATGGAGAGAGGGTTTAGCTTGAGATGTTGAAGATGAATCTACTTTTTGTGACCTGGAGATAAGAAAAATAGAGCATATCAATTAATAAAACTAATAATAATAATAATAATAAAATAATATTATCATTAATTGCTAATATTGACAGTTGTTACTCTATTAAGGAAGACTGGGATGTTATTAAGATCCATCCACAATCCTTTTCATTAAAGTACATGCTATAGCTCCGTGTGTAATCAGCGAAATACAACAAAAAACTGTCACTGACTATTAGACAGAGCAGAGTTACATGTACATGTACACATGTAATACAAATGCAAAATTTTAATTCACATATCTACAAGTCTAAATATAAACTACAGCTCAGAGTCTTTACAGTAAAAGTAAATGATTTGTGTTATACTACACATACACATGTACATGTACATGACTCGGGGATGGGGCAAGCACTTACAAGTGCTTGTGCTTAAAAGTGATTTAAGCACATTTTTGAAAATGCCTACAATGCTTTCAAGTACTTAATCTCACTAAAGCACAAATGCTTGTGCTTCAGCACTTTGCTTTGATAGTGCTTATAAGCACAATTTCAAAGATTAAGCACTATTTTGAGTTGGTAACACCAAGAGAGCCTAAAAGAAAAGCCTCCCTTATTCTAATCTAACTAACATGAGACTATAAAAATACAGCTGGATACTTAATTAGCATCAGAGGTCGCTTGACTTAGCAGAAAAGGTCCATCAACTTGTTTATTAGTATAACGTTCTATTACAAAAATGTTTGAAGCTCTTTTAAAAGTGCTTGTTCTTAAGCACCCTAATCACAAAAGCCATTACAATCGTTATGCTTTAAGCCCTTCTTAAAGTGCTTGGGCTTAAGCATTTGGGTTGGTGGTTGACCCCGACCTTGGTACATGTCATGTATAGCTAAATTCACATGCTTAAACTCCAAACACATCATATATTCTATTCATGCATGCATGTCACATGAGTAATGAATGATTAACAGCATAGTAAAACTAGTATAATATCACTCATATAATTTCTTTATTATTATTATTGAAACTCATAGTCCTTCATACAATAGGGGAGCCACTGTCTTACTTTGTTGCTTTAGACTGTACAGGCTCTTCTATAGGATCATCTTTTAACTACATGTAAATGAAGGACACATCATGCATGTAACTCAATGTGTCTATGATTTTATTACCTTAACAAAAGTACCAGTAGCTTGAATTGGCTCAGTAGAATATTCATCAGTGACAGGAGGGGGAGGGAGAGGAGGAGGGAGGTCTGATTTCTTCATGAGATTGTTGTCAGCTTTCATCTTGGACAGACTAGCATGTCTCTCTTCATGCTATAAAAGAGAGAGGAAGATATTTTAAAATGTACAACCATGTAGCAATCATTTACAAGTATATTTACTATCACTATATAGTCTTACTCTCCTTCTCCTCCTCATTCTATCTCCAAATACTCCATCACGCGACAAGCAGCAAATATATTTCTGGAGTCTATACATGCTACTAAGAGGAAAGCAGAGCAGAGCGCTAGCTATAGCTAGCAGATAATGATCCTTTATCTTTTGAATACGATTTTAAAAGTAAACAGCAACTCGCATGGCTGCACATGTACCAGGTGTTGATTGTATTGCCAAGGCAACAGGCTCAGATAAGAGAACCGAACCCGCCCATGGCGCCAGACAATATTGTGAGTACACAACATCATATTTACATGCATAGGTGCGTATAACACCTTCCTCATCGTCGTTAATAAACATGTACGTTTATGTCGAATTTCCATTAGCACTGGAAAACCTACCCGCTTCAGCTCTTGGTGATGGACCAATAGCTGCTCCTTGGCCACTTTCCACACTCTACCAATCTCTTCCATCTCTCTATCTAGACATATATACCTGAGGAGAGAGAGAATGACTACATTGTTAGTGATTGCATTAGATGATATAAATATCCAGCTCTTGATGCTATCATTAATCAAAAGAGCTGGGTTTATAATAAGCCCAAGTCCTGGCTAGCATATCATTCAAAAATAACTAACAGCCAGAAACACATACTGTACATGCATGAACAAATACATACATTCAAGCTACATGTACAACTAGATATACATGCATTTAATCCATGGTTCAAGCTAAGTATATGTATGTATGTATGTATTGTGGAGAACCTTTGTGAGAGTGAGTCTGCTGTGCTCCGATGAAAAGGGTCTGAAGAGAGGGAGGCCAGTCTCAACTGAGCAATAATGAGTGGGAGGTTTGAGCTCATGAATGACTCGGCAAAAATGAGCTCACGGAAAATGTTCTTATTAACCAGTTCAATGGTAACACCAAGACTCCTGACGTAATCAGTCGCCTCCTACAAGGAGAGAGACAGGATGAGGAGAAAGGCAGCAAGATGAGATTAAATTATCTTTATTATAAGGTATACCAGTGGTTCAAGTAAGAAGAGTAGTCCTGGTAGAGCTGAACAGAGTGTGGTGTACTCATCTAAAAGCATCTGTATGAACTCAATGGCCAGTTGTGGGGAATTAAAACCACATGACAACTGCTCCAATAATCTTACTTTCACCTCAAGAAGGTACTCCCTAAAAACAAATTAATAATAACAATAACAATGATAATGATGATGACAAATAATTGCAAGTACTTTATGTAACTTGGATTGTAAGATTTGTTAATATTCTAATTGATGTACACCACCTACCTTGCCAAAGTCTCCAGCCTCTGGAAGAACTGGTGTGGATCCCGACTGCACAACTTCCTCACAATACTCCTCATCTTGTCCGAGCCAATGCTTTCCCTCGTTGATAAATCTAATATCAAATTAATCACTCAACCAGACTCAGTAATAATAAACCTAGCATCTCACCTGAGAGATTCATGTCATCTCTGTATATGCATCTGACAACGTGCCTGATCTCCATCCAATAGCTTTGGGTTATGTGGGCATCGCGCTCTACCTCTGGTGGAACTGCATTTTCACTAAAAAGAGGAAGAAGCGAAAATAGACATTTCTAATATATATATATCTCTCTCACCGTTTATTGACACAGGCTGCACAGTTACAGAGGTGCTCCTTCACTGGGCCACGACGTGGTGTCATGTATCCGTCCATAGAATTTTTACCATCATCGCCAGAGGATGGAGTTATGCCTAACTTGAGGCAAGCCTCGCATGTAACAATACCCTAAAAGAGAGAGAGTGAGAGAAATGAGAAAAGAGAGAAAGAAATAGATTTAACAGCAGAAATAATGTTGTAAGACTTACATTGACTTCAGGTTTACGAACTACATGAATGAGATAATGACAATAGAATAAATAATAATACATTTATACATTAGTCCTACCTAATTGTTTCACAGTTTTTCCACATATAACACATTTTGCTGTTGTAATTACAGGAGTATCAAGATCAGTAGTTTGCTATAATAAAACAGCAGCAATGTAAAAAATACAGCCAATACTTAATAAGTAATCCGTAGTATTAATTTTATTAATTTGTGTATAATTACAATATACAAACACTATCATGTCACTTCTCTATTCCCCCCTGCCTCCTTACTAAAGGATAATTGTCAGTTTCATTATTGATGGAGTCCACTGGTGAGTCTGGGTCACTGTATGGGCTCCTTCTCTTCTTTTTCTTTCCTTTCCTCTTGGAAGAGGAGGACGAAGGGGATGAATTAGGACTATTACTAAGAGGTAGATCCGCCATTTGTAGTCTAATGGAAAGAGTACCAAGTATTAAGTATGTTAGATGTCTTTGGTACATCGAGAGAGGCTTCCTTCTTACTTTCTTTATCTTTCTGATTGTCTTTCTTCTCTTCTCACCAATCGGCCATTTTGGGATGTGTGTTGAGTAAGGCATGCGAGTACCGTTTTCCTCCGCATTATTTTACTCTCGTCTCCGCATACCTTACCACTTTTCTTCGCTTCATGCCAATTAGCGTCCCGTTTATTTTAGGAAACTAAATTGTACACCTCCGTGTCACGGTCACATGCTCTGGAACCAGCCACTCCCTTCTTCCTCCTTTCTTCCTTCCACAATTACATAGCAAAATGGCTGGACATTGGGCAAGAGAAGAACGCAAAGCTTTAAGAGTAAGCTCCATTAGCTAATCCTCATCTTTATCTCTTTCTAGCAAGAGCACAGAGCAGAAAGGCAAGAAGCAAGGCTTCATCACAAAGCAGTGAATGCAGCTCTGCATGGCAATATAGGAAAAGCAATTGTCCTTGAGGTAGCTTCATGATAATGATAGATACTATTATTGCATTATCTGTTAGGCAAAAGCGAATGAGAAGCATCATCAGGCACAGCATGCTGCCGTTAGAGCAGACATAGCTCATGACGTTCGTCACGACCATCACCATCATCACCATCACCATGGACCACCTCACCACCACCATGGACCACCTCACCACCACCACGGACACCATGGTCCGGAAGTGACCTTTGTTGTTCCTGCTCCAACCACTGTTATCCATGCTCCACCTCCTCAACCAAGTATTTAATATATTTAGTTTTGCAATATTTTTATTTTACTTTTTATTTGTTAATTTTAATTAGGTTATCCAGTTGGTGAATGTCCTCCACCTGCTGCATACCCCCCGCCCCCTCAACAAGGATATCCTCCTCAAGGATACCCTCAATCTGCTTACCCTCCGCCCCCTCAACAGGGATACCCTCCGCCCCCTCAGCAGGGGTACCCTCCGCCCCCTCAATCAGGATATCCCCCTCAGCAGGGGTATCCCCCACCTCAAGGCGGGTATTATCCTCCTCCACCTACTTATTAGAAGGAGATGTAGATGAATTGTGTGAACTAGTAAATGCTGTTATAAAGTTATAAATAATTATATTGCTGATTTAAGTTTTTTTTACCTTTGTAATTATAGAAATTTGTATTATATCATATATTGTATTATGATTTGATACTTTTGATTTTTGAGACATTAAAATGATTTCTACTAAAGCTACTAATTTGGGCGAAGCCCTTACCTATGAGAATTTCTGTATGCATGCATGCGTACATATGTTTGGGGGCGTGACTGCGAGGTGTGGCTAGGAGGCGGAGCCCTCAATGTTTCACATTCTTTCTAGTATAAGAAGCTGGTTGATGCATTAGTAAGAAAGAGTGACATTATTAATGTTATCATTAATTCTTCATTACACACAAACAATATCATTTACTAGTAGTTAAAATTGTGATAAAATCAGTCACTCTCTTCTTCCTCCTCCTCCTCCTCCTCTTCCTGTCTCTCGTCCTCATTCTCATGCTCTGATTGAACTCTCATTCCCATACCATGCAATGGATGTCTGAGATTCTGTCCCCCTGCAAGAGGAGGTGATGGATGAGTCGATTTGTGTACAGTCAATTGTTCTAAACGAGACGATTCCGGCAATGAGTAATTAATTCTGTTCATTAGTGGAACCACATCGTCCAATAGAGATCCAATGTTATCAAGGACCTGTGATAATTCATTTACTAAAGAGAAAAAGAAAAGTGAGAGAAAAGCTCTAAAGCTCTACCTCTCTCTAAATGAGGCAACGCTTTTTCTATTCTCTCGTGTCTCTTTTCCAGCTGCTGTGCTATTCCAGCTGAAAACATTTCAATATCTTTCATCCTACTAGCCAGTGCTCTCTGACATAAAAATCAAAATAGAAAACAAGCTTAAAAAATTTTTTCCACATGTATTATACTTGATATACATGCACATGTACTTACTTGTTTATTAGCTATGACTTGAGCTATGAGGTTAAGATGCTTCTTGTAATCTTGAGACAGTGATAAGAGATCAGGGCTTGATAGACCCTCTGAAGGGAAAAGAAAAAAAGAAATTAAGTCATCATTTCCATTTATAAAACACAATGCTATACTTTGAAACGATTCCAGTGGATATTCGTAATCAAGGGTTGACTTAAGAATCGGCCAAAACTATCAAATGTTGAAATAAACATAAAATCAATATGCATAACTTTTTCATGTACATGAAAGGTGTCATGTGAACATAGTTATGTATTTCAATATAATTATACTTTGGGTAAATCTTTTAGTCTTGCAAGTTCTAATGAACTCTGGTCACGTGAACTAACACTATCCTCTGGCCTTGGATTAACAACAGTGATACCTTTACTCCTCTAATAATTAATAAAATAATAATAATAGTCAATAATCTTACATACTGGTGACATCATTTCGCTTGTCTGTTGCTCCTTAAATTCTTCAAAATCTTCCCTCACTTCTTCCTCTTCTTCCTCTTGCTCTTTCTCAGTAGCTACCACTTTACTATTATATAATGTACTCTCATTTTGTCCCTAAGAGGCAAAGACAATAGGTTTTTAAATTATTTGAAAACACTACACTTTTTACCATTTTTAATCAAAGCCCAGCCACGCCTTCATTTTCAAGCAACTCCCACTGAGCTAAAAATTTAAAATGGAGTTTTTCAACTTCGGCTGCTGTAATGTTACCACTCTTATGATTTGTTCTGGTGTAGCAGTCCTTGGACTGGCTGCATTCAGATACTTTGCCATCATTGGTAGGTCCTGTAATAGTAAGAGGCGGCTTGATGGGAAAGTGGCAATAGTGACAGGCGCTAATACTGGGATTGGGAAAGAGACTGCTCTTGACTTAGCAAGAAGAGGAGCTAGAGTTATACTGGCATGTAGAGATGAAAAGAAAGGGAAAGCAGCTGTGTCCTACGTTAAGGAAGGTAGTGGCAGCGAGAATGTTGTTATCAAAAAGCTTGACCTGGCTTCTCTTGCGTCAATCCGTACCTTCAGCTCTGAAATCCTAGATGAAGAAGACCGTATTGATATACTTATAAATAATGCTGGTGTTATGTTTACGCCTTATTGTCTCACGGAGGACGGCTTTGAAATGCAATTTGGAACGAACCATCTTGGCCACTTCCTACTCACTAACTTGCTCCTCGACAAAATCAAAGAGTCGGCTCCAAGTCGTATTGTAACTGTCTCATCACTTGGGCATGTTATGGGATCCCTTGATTTTGATGATATGATGTGGTCAAAGCATTACCAGGCCCAGAAGTCTTATTTCAGGAGCAAACTAGCCAATGTGATGTTTTCAAGGGAGCTAGGCAAGAGGCTGGAGGGGACTGGGGTAACCACTTACTCTGTTCATCCTGGTGGCATTAATACTGAGCTTGGACGATATTTCTTTGCTGGTTGGAAGATCATATTTAAAGTATGTCATTACATGTCATGTATGCTTCTTAGTAATCTTACATTATTTTAATACATTTCATTGCTGTATACATTATGTCTCTCTTTATATGTATAGCCACTTTATATTTCAACAATGTGGTTACTGGCTAAGACGCCTACACAAGGAGCACAGACCACACTTCATTGTGCAGTATCTGAGGAAGCTGAGGGGATCACTGGAAAGTATTGGTCTAATTGTTCAATAGCTAAGCCTAACAAGCTAGCATTGATTGATGAGGACTGCAAGAAGCTGTGGGAATACAGTGAACAACAAGTCAACCTGTAAAAGAATAAACCCACAACTAACATACATGCATAGTAGCTGTAGTCACAGCATAAACAGTTGTAACTTGATTATATTAGTTATAGGTTAGACATCCATTACTCTCATGCCATAAATCACATGAAATAATTTTAAATTTAATTTTCCTCTTCTCTTCTCTTTACTACTATCTAACGTACTCTCATTTTGCCCCTAACAGGCAAATACAAGATGTTTTTGGAAATAGTTAAACTTTTAGTTTTTTACCATTATTTTTAATCAACGCCCAGCCACGCCTTCATTTTTAACCAACTCCCACTGGGCTAAAAAAATTAAAATGGAGTTTCTTAACTTTGGCTGCTGTAATCTTAGCACTCTTTTGATTTGTTCTGGAGTAGCAGTCCTTGGATTGGCTGCGTTCAGATACTTTGCTGTCATTGGTAGGTCCTGTACTAGTAAGAGGCGGCTTGATGGGAAAGTGGCAATAGTGACAGGTGCTAATACTGGGATTGGGAAAGAGACTGCTCTTGACTTGGCAAAAAGAGGAGCTAGAGTTATACTAGCATGTAGGGATGAAAAGAAAGGGAGAGAAGCTGTGTCCTACGTTAAGGAAGGTAGTGGCAGTGAGAATGTTGTTTTAAAAAAGCTTGACCTTGCTTCTCTTGCATCAATCCGTACCTTCAGCTCTGAAATCCTAGATGAAGAAGACCGTATTGATATTCTTATTAATAATGCTGGTGTTATGCTTACACCTTATTGTCTCACGGAGGACGGCTTTGAAATGCAATTTGGAACGAACCACCTTGGCCACTTTCTGCTCACTAACTTGCTCCTTGATAAAATCAAAGAGTCGGCTCCAAGTCGTATTGTAACTGTCTCGTCTGTTGGTCATTACTTTGGATCCCTTGATTTTAATGACATGATGTGGTCAAAGCATTACGGGTCCCAAAAGTCTTATTTCAGGAGCAAACTAGCCAATGTGATGTTTGCAAGGGAGCTAGGCAAGAGGCTGGAGGGGACTGGGGTAACCACTTACTCCCTTCATCCCGGCAGCATTAATACTGAGCTTGGAAGACATTTAGTTGCTGGTTGGAAGGCCATATTTAAAGTATGTCATTACATCTATCCTTCTTAGCCCAACATACACTACAGGCAACATGTTGGCCTTTGATCTTTCTGTCAACCTTGTTGAAAGGAATGGAAAGGTTTTCTATTCAAGGCAACATGTTGCTTGGCCAAAGGCTGGGCAAATGTTGAAAGCAACGCATTGTTGATTGTAGTGTATGCTGGGCTTTAGTAATCATACATTCTTAATATATCTCATTGCTATAAATTATATGGACATGGTTTACATTATGTCTCTCTTTGGTATAATATTATAGCCGATACTTTATCCAATATCATGGTTACTGGCTAAGACACCTACACAAGGAGCACAGACCACACTTCATTGTGCAGTATCTGAGGAAGCTGAGGGGATCACTGGAAAGTATTGGTCTAATTGTTCAATAGCTAAGCCTAACAAGCTAGCATTGATTGATGAGGACTGCAAGAAACTGTGGGAGTACAGCGAGCAACAAGTCAACCTGTAAAAGAATAAACCCACAACTAACATATATGCATAGTAGCTGTAGTCACACTATAAACAGTTGTAACTTGATTATATTAGTTATAGGTTAGACATCCATTATTCTCATGCCAGGAATTTTTGTTAATTTTCTCTAACACAAATATATCACATAAATTTATACATAGTCTTCCTTTGCCACAGTTAAGTTTTGCTTTTCTTTCTGTCTAACAAGAGGTGAGTAAAGAGATGAAATCTGCTTCCGTTGACTTGAAGATTTTTTCGTCAATGCTTTATTTAGCTGTTCTCTTAGTGTTCTGAAATAAAAACTCATTAAACCAATATATTACTATGTATAGATTATTCTACTTTGCTTCTGTCTTTGATTCTTGTAGTTGTATTTCTACATCAGCCAATGCGTTTTTTAGTTGGCTATAAGGAATAACATTAAAAGATATTTGAACTATTGGCACTCACTCATTGACTGATGTTAAATGATAAATTGAAGATTCACTTTTGAGTAGTTTTTGTCTCATTTCTTCTATTGCTTGAGTATCCTTACAAAAAATAGTTTACAAAATATATCTAATGTTTTGTATACTTTAGATAGTGATCCATGTAGTGAGTAAATAACTTTGCATATGTCCATCTCTTCTTCAACTGATGATAGTTTGTACTGGACCCATTGTGAGAACTGTGATAATGATTCACATAATACATCACTCTCTTCCTTAAGAACCTATATTATCATTCAGTCCTTTTCAATATGCAACATTAGCAAAAACAAGTATAAAACCTTATGCTTTTCATTAATCTCTGCTTCCTTCCGTTCCCACATTTTCTTCTCATATTCTGCTTTTTGCAACTTTTCAAGAAGTAGCTGAAATTAAGAAATAGTCAACTTTCTGGAGCACACAGACTCGAAAAGGCTCACATTATTTTGATCATTAAGTGTCATGAGATCATCTCTGGCTGATGCAAGTGCTTCCAGTACAGGTCGTGGTAGATTCTCCATCATAGGTGACATGGATGGCTCTGTGTTCATTGCATCTGTCTGTGTCTCTTGATTCATATTAGCTACTGTTGACAGCTTGTATCTATATATGTGCAACTGAATTTGTGTATTATATTCTCTCTGGCTCATACCTTCTGGGTACAAAAGTAGGGCTGGAGAAAGGAGACTGGACTGGTGTTAAAGATGGAGATCCAGGTTGACTAGAAGCTTGCTCGACATTCTTCCTAAAATAAATATAACTTGATTTGAGACTGCGATACAATAAACTTACCTGTTGCTTAAATCGCTCATGCTCTGACTTTTATCTTTCGAGAGAGGGACCCTTAAATGACTTATGAGTGGTGAATGAAGTCCCAAGACTGGTGAATTGACACCTCCAGTTCCTATTGCTTGTAATTTCAGTGTCAAATCTTTGCATTTCTTCTCTGAGCCATGAAGTTTCTTCTTGAGATCATTTGCAATCAGTCTTTCTTCTTTGCATAGTTGCTTTAGTGCGTTTATTTCAATTTTTAAGTCATTCTCTGCTCCACATTTTTCCTTCAAAAGGCTGTTGTCTGCCTGCAGTTCTTTCACCTGCCCCTCTGTTGCTTTAAGCCTGCTCAAAGCAATGTCCCTCTCTCTCTGAAGATCAGCTATCTCGTTCATCATGGCCGCTGCTCTCCTCTCCTGCAGCTCTTTGATCTGCTCCCTCATTTTATTGCCCAATACTAGAATTGAAGCTGGATCAGACATTTTGATTTTCTTCAAAACAAACAATTCTTCAAAACAAACAATAACGAGCCACACCTTTCTTGAGTGGGTGTTAAAAACAAATAAGAGGCGTGGCTTGTTAAAATGGAGCGATCACCTGATGAATCGGAGCATGATTAGAGCAACATTAGCAACGTTTATATCATACGAGAAGCTCTGAAAGAAAGTCAGAAAGGAGAAAAATAATTCAAAATGCCTCTGAACATATTTGGTTCTGCATTGTACGACACAGTGGAGCTGGTAGGAAATATAACCAATCCCCTTGATGATTATTTACTGGAGCCATCTTGGAAGTATATGACCACCAATTATTCCCGTTTTACAATCTCTTTCTGGTTCTCTGTAATAATACACGAGGTACTGATAAATGGATGGTTGCATTATTTTGTATCATTGCAGATTTCGTACTTTGGGCTCTGCTTGCCTGGATTCCTTGCTCAGTTCCTTCCCTTCATGCAGAAATACAAAATACAGCGAGTGAGAAGTGTAGCATAAATTAAGTACAGTAGTGATTATCGATTGCATTTTAGGAGAAACCAGAGTCTGTTGATGGACAGTGGAAGTGTTTCTTGCAATTACTTTTTAACCATTTTATCATACAAGTATGTAACACAGTAGGCCTACATGCATATATTATTATTATTATTATACGTAGGCTCCAATGATATCAGGTCTATTCTATTACAATGAAATAATGGGAGTCCAATACGACTGGGAATCAATGCCTAGATGGTATGAATAGTATACAATATATTGTACACCAAGCATTGATCATTGTTATACATTAACTATAGGTACATGCTATTTTTTAACTGCTTCCTTTGTCTTGTGATTGAGGACACGTGGCATTACTTCATCCATCAGCTCCTTCACCACAGAAGCATTTACAAATATGTGCATAAAGTTCATCATCATTACCAAGCACCATTTGGAATGGTAGCTGAATATGCGCACCCAATAGAGACACTAGGTTTGAAACTGCATGCCATTGCAGACTTAGCATTTGATGTCTCATTCTTTCTTTCTTAGTCCTTGGTGCAGGATTCTTCATTGGTGTCCTTTTGTTCTGCAACCATGTGGTCTTCATGTGGCTATGGATGTTTGTTAGACTACTGGAAACTATTGAAGTTCATTCTGGATACGACTTTCCCTACTTGAACCCACTTAACCTCATTCCTGGCTATGCTGGTAAAAAAAACTATAGTGATGCTATTTAGTCACTGTTGTACTCATTATGCTTTATTCCTTATAGGTGTGAGATTTCATGATTTCCATCATAAGAACTTCAATGGAAACTACAGCTCATCTTTCCGGTGGTGGGACTGGCTATTTGGTACTGACAGACAGTACAAGGAGTTTGTTGCTGCACAAGAAGAGGTGAAGAAAAAAGAATAACATTTCAGACTGCTAAGAGTAGTAGTATTTATTATTAGTGATTTGTTCACTTTTACTTTTTATTAATTAAAACTACCATGCGATGAAAATTAATGAATTTTGAGTGAGTTTTGAGTAAGTATGAGTCCATCACATTTTATGATAATTAGCCGATGGAATTGGCTCAGGGATATCCTTAGAGGACAGTTGAACGGGAGTTTTCTTCCAGCTTGAAGGAGGATTATCTTGAATCTATATATAAGACAAAGGTGTTGTTTGTAAGATTAGGGCTAACAGGTACTAACAGGATTCTTAACAAATTTTACCGAAAATGACTACAAGAAAATTCTTCAGTTTTGTAATTTTTTTTCCCTAATGCATATATGTTCTTATGTTGTGTAGAAATTTTGAATTGATTCCAATCAAAACTGATTTTTTTACAAATTTTAAAAGTTGCTTTAAAATCAGGCCAAAGTCCCTGTACTACAGTACAGAGTCTTCAGCCGAATTTCGCCAAAAATGACTACAAGAAAATTCTTCAGTTTTATAATTTTTTCCTGATGCATATGCATGCTCTTAAGTTGTGTAGAAAGTTTCAGTTGATTCCAATCAAAATCAGATTTTTTATGAATTTGTTTAAAATAGCTGAGATATTTCATGTAGCAATTCTATTTAATGTGCTCTACGATTACTCACTCTTTTTAGTTCTTTCCTAAATTTCTCTGCATCATCAAGAAACTGATTCCTTTTCTCAGAATATCTAGCCTCCAATTGATTCACTTCATCTTCAAGTTTCTTCTGATGAGCAGAGAGTGATGCTGACTGATGCTTCAATGAATCAATACGCGACATTGTTACGGATGACTTTATATCAGGGAGAACTGAATCACTGAATATCTCTCGCATCAGGCGATGATTACGATGATATCTTGAAGAAGCCAACTGCTTAGTAGTAATGTACTCATCTTCTACAAAAAAAAGAATAAAAGAATCCGTTTCTTTATCCCTCCTTCCCTCTCTCACCATCGTCCTCCTCTTGTTGCTGTAACATTACAAGACGTGGGTCGCTACCTGAGGGGTGTCTGGGTGGGGCTATAACTTGAGGAGGGGGTGGAGCTAAATCAGGCATGTAACCATGTGGCCCAGGTGAGTTAGAATTAGCGTGTCTTTCAGCTAATAATCAATAATATACCGTAATTGCTAGTTTTTAAATATTTATTTATAATTTTCACCTATTTTCTTGGCCTCAAGGTATTGTTTATAAGCAAATGAACACTTATATGCTTTCATGTTTTCATCGTATACAACTTTTTCTGCCTCATACTCATCAAAATAAGGCTAATAATAAAAAAAGTAAAACCAAAACTATTTAAAACTTCTGGTTTACTTGTTTGTCTTCATCAGAGAGCTCCCTCCATTTCTGTCCTATTATTTTCCCGACCTCCCAAACCTTCAGATCAGTCCCTTCACTTTTCTTAAAATGCTCCCACATCTTACGGGAGTACCTCATGTAAGGAAGGAGCGGCTTCTCAGGGGCTTTAGGTGGTTTTAAAGCACCCTAAATTTTAATCAAATATATATATATATTTTATGTCGTAAATTAACTTGATTACTTACCATAGGGCCCCCAGGCATGGCTTTATTTTTATTGCCTCCACCTCCTCCCATGCTTGAGTGATGATGGGGCATGTGAGACTGCTGTGCAGCAGGTGGAGGAAGATTCCAATGTGATGTCATACTCTATGTTGGAACAAAAATGAATGAATTAATATTGTTTTATCATCTACCTGCATTGGTGGAGCTGATGTAGGATAATGAGAGCGATACTGTCCAACTATTAGGGGGGAAGGTGATGTGATTTAAAGTGCTAACTCGCTAGACTAGTAGACTTACCTCCTATAGACGGACCGGCAGCTGGATAATAAGGAAAATGAGGTGGTGGCTGCATGCCCGCCATCTTTTTCTAAAATGTAGCGAAAGGGTTAAAATGACCGACCAACTGCGCATGCGCAAAAAGCTGTGGTAGGCGTGGTTATAATGTTAAAGATGTCTTCCAAGTGATATCTTCATGTATCTTGGTCGATGGTAACGCATATCTGTGCTCCTATGGCATGGAAGCCTACACTACATTTTGAATGTCCCCCTCCTCCTCCACCTCCACCCGTCAGAGGGACTAGGAGGGGGAGGAAAGTTGTTACTCCGCCAGTAATTCAAGTTAAAGTCTTAAACCATCAGGAAAATGGACCTTCTAATGGCTCAAATACTGTTAATTGGGTGAGTATTAGTACTACTATATGTATTGTGCGCAATATACCTACTGTGTTAATTAGTATGTAATAATTTCAACAGGTTAGTCCCCAGTTTGATGGAGTTGATGATATATTTGTTAAAAGAAAGAAAACCAGAACTCGCTCCACCCTCCCTCCTCGGGCACTCTTCAAACAACCGACCAATAGCGAGGACAGTTGTCATGGTAATCCTAAACAACGAGCAGTTCTTGAATTTGTAGCAGTCCCTCATCAATTACCCGAAGCCACACCCACAAGTGACCCGCCCATTGATGAAAATGTTGACGTTATTAATTCTCCATCAACTAGAGGTAGAACAGAAACTCAAGACGAAACCATTTTTAATCCTTTGACCACCTCCACACCATCCAATGATGGGAACAGTTTGTTATGTAATTCTACGATTTTAGCTGAGGACACACCCACTTATTTATACGAGGCTCACCCATATCACTGATTAGTTGATTGTGATTCAAAATCAAACGATAACTTAAAATGTGTGTCCTGAAAGTAATCAACAAAAAACAATAATTGAGCTTAATGACTATTGAGTTTAGCAGCTACATGTATGTAGTCTCTCTATCCTGCCTCTCTTAATAAATGGCTGGAGCAAACCCAACTCTTCCTTGACCCACATCAAACTCAGTGTAGTAGTATCCGATAAATACATCGCCTAGTATCCACAGAGGTTCCCCTTGATCCAGTGAGTCGAATCCAACGAGACAAAATGTCTGCCCTTCAGCCTCTTCCTGCATTAATGAAAGAGGAATCAGAAATTATAACAACCTTTACACTGGTAATAATTATTATTATACATAATGTTAATTTGTTGTTGGATGATATTGTCTTTTTATAATTTTAAGAAATTTAATAACGATTTGTTTTAAAATGCAGTAAGACTACAGTTGCCAAAGCTTTAATGCATAATTTCATTAATCATTAAGCTTTAAAATGTTACAATCAGTAGGGCAAAACCCCATGAAAAACCTAATACAAAATTAAAAGAACAGTTGAGGTACTGTATTTCCTTAAATAAAAGCCTGTGCGTTTATTTCCTAAAATGGTACTTGGACCTCGAAAAAAAATTTTTAATGAAAAAAACTTGGCCCCAGAGCTGGATTCAAACCAGTGACCTCACACATTTGACTTCAGGAACTTAAGGAAGTATCGACAAGGCATTTGAGTTACTAGCATGCTAGATTTGCCTATTTATATTTAAACTCTATGCTACCCCGACATTTATTTAAGGATATACGGTATACACATAATTATAACAACACTAAATTTGTTTACTTTCATGATGTATTGTTGAGGTGAAAGAAGATACTGTGCTCCTCCAATAACAAAAGAAACAGTTGGCAAATTCGACATATTCCCACAATCAATCATATACTATTAATAAATATTAAAGTCAATAAACTATTGATTAATAGCTACTGACCACTCCATCAGTATTCTTGGCTCCTATTTCTTTCATTATTTTTTGCACATCAACCGAAGGACCCACTAATAGAGATGTTCCTGTATCTGCTATTGCCTGGCAGCCGTTACTGCATAGAGTTGTACCACCAACTTTTATCCTATTAATGGATGGGGTTATAACTATCAGAAAATGTGATAAAAATTTGGGGTGATTTTGGGGCCATTTTTGGAAAAAATTAGTCTTAGCTTTTTTCCGAAAATTTGCTACTTTTTAAAAAAGGCCATAACTTAAAATTGAAGCCAAAATCAACTCCATAGCATAAGGACATCAATATGTTGCTGTTATTTTTGGCAAGACATGTTACAGAAACTAAATGTACACAAGTTGATAAAACAACAGTGATAATTATACAAGTGGGCGTATTGTTAATCCATACTTGTCAAGCTTAAACTGCCAGTATGTCTTGTCAGACAAAGGTACATAATTAATGGGAGCCTTGTAATGGGAAGGATCAGTGCCACCTAATGCCAGCTCACCACCTAGAGTACCATTCTCATCTCTTGAAGAAAAAGAAACAATAAAACAAATACAATATCAACCCTCTCTTTCTTTCTTCTTCTCCAGACTCACCTATCCAGATAGAATCCAAAGACAGGTTGAGCTACGAGTGATTGTTGTACAAGGTTATTGAAGAAAGGTATGACCCCATCAACAGAGATGCTGGGCCATGCCATACCAAGTATGCCATCAAACTGAGCATTCACAAAAGTGTCACCAGGTTGCTCCACTGCCTCTGCAAACTTCTGAGCTGGAACAGTAAGATTAGCAATCTGGATGAAACAAGAAGAGATGAAAAATACATAATATAATGAAGAATACTTTATTCATGCATAAAACAAAGAAAACGATGCGAAATATATATAACATAATGAAGAGGATTTGATTGATGCATAAAACAAACAAAGTAATGCTTTTTCAGATTCATTGTGACTTACAGTTACAGTATCAACGCTGAGGAATCCGGTGAGATTACCAGTACCATATTGAATGGCAAATTTTGTGTCATTCTTCACGTAAGTACTCGAGTGATCGTGATTGTATTGATGGTGAGTCTCTAGTGACAAGAGAGATAGGGGGAAGGAGAGAGGGAAAGAGGATCAAGATAAATAAAAAGTGAAAGAAAGATAACTCACGACAAGCTTTATCTTTAGGATCACATTTTGAACTAGGTATCCAAAGGTTTGACGAACCAGTATCAAAAATGACAAGAAAGTTTTGTGGAGGAGTACCGATTGTAATGTTGCCATAATACTCTGCCTACAATGGGAATGTAATGCAATATTATATGCAATGATTTATAATGCATGTAAATGTACATGACAATGTTAATAGTCAATAGTGTAACATGCATTATGGACCAAAGGGTGACAGCTAGTCAATGTACATGTACATTTGGTTCACAATAACTAAAAAGGTTATTCAATTGCTATACACAGATGTGACCAAGGCATGTGACATTACAAGTACAAAAGTACAGTTTAGATAGCAGCAGTTGAGAAGTCCCATCGCGACAAAAATAGATTAATAATTTATATTTATTCTACATGTATCATTTCTGAATACTAAAATAATGCAAAATTTACCCACTCTAAATCATGCAAGACTGCAATTAATTTGCTGCTTAAATTAAAAAAAAAAAAAAAGATAATAAATACAAATGCAGTAATAAATACAGGACTTACATCAAGGTAATTAGTAAGAGGCTCCGGGACATCATTCACTTTAAAAGACGAGAAATAAGACGGGTACTTCGCAAGCAATCTTGCTCTGGTCTGTGACCTTGGGACGACATGGCGATGGAGCGGAACCCTAAAAAGAAAATAATATTATTTACCGGGATATGGCTACGCTACCTGACAAAAGCAAGAGTAAGAGTTAATAATGAAGCAAATACAAAGAGAAGTCCTGCTTTCATTTTTCCTTGAGTTTTTTTCACCTTTTCACGTGGAAAATATAATTATTAATAGGGCGTGGCTCGTTATTGCATCATAAATCATGATGTCACATGCCTACCTCCGCATACTGTTGACACACTCCGGGATACTTAATATACTGCAATAGAATGTACACAGCACATAAATTTCAATTGAAAAAAAAAGAGAACAAAAAACATCAAAAAGGGTAATACTACTACTAATAATAAATCGACATATTTAATAAAGTGTTGTTTCTCTATAATAATGAATTATACTCTAATGATAATCAAGACGATTATTATTAATAAGAAAAGTAGGAGCAAAATAAATGTTCGCCATTTTAAACTTTCTCCACATAATTGGAAGGAAGCATTCCTCTCTGGCCCGTCCTCTCTACAGTGCCTTCCATCCATCCATCATCAATGACTTCAGCATCAATTATATGATCACCTAGCATGAGAGAGAAAGAAAGAAGTTAAAGACATTAAAAATTGTTTGTACCTTCTTGGAAGCTAACTTCATCATCATCAGCAGCAGCGTAATCATACACGGCAGTCCAACGAGGGCCACTAGGAGCTGGGGCCTATTAAAAGATTAATAGAATACTAATAAAAGGACAACTGTTTAAATTTAAAAACAATTACAGGTGGAGGAGGGTTGTAGCTGGGTTGAGGAGGTGGCGGCTGGTAGCTGGGCTGAGGAGCAGGAGGCTGGTAACTCTGAGGCGGAGGAGGATTGTAGCTAGGTTGAGGCGGGTTGTAGCTAGGTTGAGGCGGGTTGTAGCTCTGAGGTGGGGGCCTATGACCCTCAACTTCATGGGGTGCACTTTGATAGCCAATATTGGAGGCAAGTTTGCCGGCTTGCTGAGCCTGTCTTGTTGCAACGGAATCGGAGGCTTGGGTGAAATGCTTCAATGCTTCTTCTCTATCTTTACGATAAACAAGCTATTAACGAAAAATAATTCTAATTTATCAAATCTTTCTCTTTCTTATTTCTCCCTTTTCTTAATTCTCTTTCTCTTAGACTTACATCTGATTGCTGCTTAGTCTGATTCGCAAGGCGCTTGTTTTCAGGAGTATCAGCTACTTGAGTAAACTTTGTAGTTGGGTAATGTCTAAAATAAAAGACAACATTATGATAGTGTTGTACACATTCATCATGCATATACAATGTCATGTATAAATGTATGAATGCATTGTGCGTACGTACGTATGTATGAATCATGTATAAATGATTATAATGTATGTATGTATGATGTGTGCATGCTATATATGTACAGTGTAGTGTACGTATGATTGATATAATATTTTGTGTATACACCACAATAAAAATTCATGTGCATGTACATGTACAACCAGGCCTATAGCCAGGGGAGGGTTCAGAGAACCTCGTGTCGTAGCTGCAAAAATTTATAGATTAGCTCCTGGCTTGAAAAGTAGTACTGCAGAAGCAGGACTAGCGTTTGGAAGCAGCGAGAACCACAAATAGCCATTTATGAAAAGACAAGGCTCAGTCAGTGCTTATGTAGATTAAGACCTGGCCAACCAACCACGTCTGTTATTGTCAATTTTTTTGCCATGCACTTCGCGCGAAGCAATACACAAACCTCCCCCCATTTCAAGTTCCTGGCTAGGACCCTGACAACAAAGAGAAAGAGAAATAGAGAGACATTATATAGAGAGTAAACGTCATAAAGAGAGAAAAGGCAGTTGACAAATCAAATGCTAATTGACCCACAAGGAACATAAGGCCTTGTTTACTCTAATGTAGCCACAGACCAAACAACCCCCCCACACACTGGTTCAGACCCATAACTGGCTCTTTAAATAGTGCTAGGAACCCCTGAAAAAGCCATAACATTACCATATTAGTACATAAGGGCTATGTTTTCTAACAATAATAACAACAATGATTGACATTACTAATCAACCCAAACATAATGAATATAAATAATGGCTTAACTCCTTACGTGTTGCAATATGGGAGCTTGTTGTATCCTTTGTATGTTTTCATTGTGAGCTTTAGGTTACACACTTCACATGTGAAACAAGCCTTATGCCATACCTAAAGAAAGAGAGAGGGGAGGGAAGGGAAGGAAAATATGGATTATTAGTCAACAAAATTAACCATTTACACAATGGGGTGGAGGAAAAGCATGTGTATTTATTCTGAGTATTTATTAAACTGGCCAACTTCTAATGTACACAATTCATTCTATCTTTAGTAGTAAATGGCTGCTATAATTCTCATGTGCTTTCAATTTTGATCAATTTACAGTATCTTACTTTATCAAGGCAGTTGAATTTCTCAACAGGATAGACGGTCTTCTTACATCTAGCGCAAGGCGGGTTCATTTCTGTGACTGCAGAGAGACTAAGCGAGACAAACAGAGAGGACAGATGGCTGCTAAATCCTGTCAACAAGAAGGCCCTGGTATTTGCTGTTGCGGTTAAACTTTTATTACGTTACAAACACACGGGGTCTAAAGGTCTAGTTAAAAATGGATTTGTTATAGAAGGGGTCTGGCACACCCTAACACTCCCCCCGTAACACACCTACGAGTAAAGATGGCGTCTTCAAGGAAATCTTCTCAAACTGAGGCGTACGAGTATCCACACAGACACTCTTCCTTTAGCTCTTCCACCTCTAACATTGAGCATGATGTGAGTAAACTAGGAAAGTGGGTTGGTATTTGTGTTTTATTTTATCTTAAAATGGCAGCATTCCCTTGAACACTCCCCTCTTGATTCGCCCAATGGCTCTGTTACTTCTGTTGGTCACACTGATACTTCTTCATCCGTATGTGTATTGTATTATTGCAGCTTTATTGCAACCATCTTTGTAGAAACCACTCTACAAGAGCTCATCAATGGAATTCCATTATCACGATGGTATTAAAATATTAATTATTCTGTAAATCCTCTTCTCTCTCTCTCTCTTCCTCCTCCTCTCTCTCCAGAGAGTGAATCAGATGGAAACATATCTGGTGAACCCCCTCCAGATCAGAAATTAACTAAACGAGACATTCATTCAATAAATGAACAGAAGAGAAGGGATTTAATCAAAGTAGATCTACCATTACAAAAATTTCATCATCATCATCATTATTCTCATCTCTTTGCTAGAATGGTTATGCTCATTTACTGGATCTTGTTCCAACTTGTCGTCCATCATCAGCTGGTAATAGGCCAAGCAGAGCTGTCATCCTCCAAAGAAGTAAATTATTAAACACAAAATAGTACAATTCCCCCCTTACTCTCTCTCTCTCAGCAATAGATTATATAATGTATTTACACTCACAAGCCATAAAACAGCAAGATCAAGTTGAAGAATTAGAAAAAGAAGTCAAGGCACTATCAATCATGAAAGAGTAAGTACAGATATGTCCACTCCTTTCCTTGTTCATTCCTTTCTATAGAAACTATGAGCAAATAGCTAGGGCCCATCAGAACACAGTAAGACTACACTGAAGACTGATGAATACTCTAATTACAATGTATCTACTATTATTGTGTAGGCTGCTACCAATTCACAGCAACTTCCTGACTATGTCAAGTTTATTGTAGTAAGAATATAGTACCTTGTTACATATTTTATGAATGTCTTCTTTGCGTTAAGTTTCGTGGGATTGCTGACCAGTTATTTCAATCGTTCAACTCTAGTATCGATGTCACTAGCTTTGATACTCTCTCCAGCTGCATTATAAACTGGTTAGAGGAGTGCTGTAAACCACAGGTATGCACTTAAAGAGTAGAGAGAGGAGATGTACATATATTATATCATACATCAATTCCCCCTCTTTTATGTCTCCTCTCTCTCAGACGTTACGTGAGATAGTTCTCTCTAATCTAAGAGTCGATACACTAAAGCTACAACAACAGTCGCCACAGACATCAGGCAATACTAGTTGATATAACTATGTCAAAACTTTGTTTTATAACTTTCTGGCACAAACTTGTACATATACATGCAGTTATGGTAGCTTATAATTATGTGTAATAATAATTATTATTATAATTTTATATTTAATAATAATTAAAAGAGAAAGAGAGAGAGGGAGAGGGAGGGAGGGAGAGAGAGAGACAGCAATAGAAAGCCAGTCATAATTTTGTGCATGTAATTACAATATAGTACAGCCACTCTCAGGATCATTCCCTTGTACCTGTTCCACCTGCTGTAATATTTTTTGAAATATCTCTTCAACGCCCTGCATGTGCATGTGTATTGTTAAAACATGTATCTTATAAACAAGTACTTACCTCATTTTGTTTTGCTGAGCACTCAACAAAAGACGCTTTCCAATCGGCTGCTAGTTTCTTACCCATTTCTGTTGATATGACTCTAAAGTAATAACGAGAGTAGAGGATATTCTAGGGCTTAGGGTTTATCATCTACTCTTAGTAATAATTATGTATAACAAATTATATAACATGAAAGCAAGAATGACAGTAATACCGTATTGTGGGTTTTTTCGAGGATAACAAATTTTTGCAAATTTTGTGTATTTTTCAAGATCCACAAAATTTAATTCCTTGGAAATCAATTTGATAAGGTACAATATGGCAGAATAGTTGAAATTCGTGAAAATTAATTCTGTGAACTTCCGGATATGGGTCATTTGCGAAAATTATTATCCTCAAAAAAACCGCTATACGGTAATTGTTGTTACTAACCTTTGCATGTGTAAATCAGTTTTATTACCAACAAGAACTAATGGAATGCTATTGGCAATAATAATAATAATGCATAAATTAATTTGCTAGCACATACTTTGTTGTTCCACTTTGATCCAGTAACTTATCACGGATTACCTTAACTGTGTCAAAACTAAAGAAGAAAAGAGAAAAAGAGAGAAAACAACATAAATTATACAACCATAAGTCTGGTGTAATTCATAACAAAAAGAAACTCCCTAGTACCATGTCATTGGCTGGAGCTTGCCCTTATAAACAATAGTGTGAACATTGGTGTCAAATACCATTGGACTATGGCTATTTTCAAATTGATATATAAGGTGATAATTATCATCCACAACTCTTGGTCATTTGTATTACGATTGAATCACAAAAAATGGCTGACACATCTTCCATTTTGGCACAAGGTGTATGTTATTGTACAGGATCATTATAATGAGCTTATTACCTCTTCATTGAAGTAACTGAATACACTAGAAGGTAGCCATCAACATCAACTGTGTATGAGCGAGGAAATATAGAATATTCGTCCTAAAATATAGAAAATAACAAAGTTTATATCACAATCATGCTCCTTCCATTACTGTTATAGCATGTACCTGACCGGCTGTATCTACAACATTAATTAAATAATCTTGTCCTTTGTAAGATACGGACTTTTGAAATGCTGGGAGAAAGAAAAAATGATTTTATAAATTAGGTTTTTGCATTTAATCATTAATAAGTCTCACTATTCTCAATAGTTGGATCGTATGAATCTACAAAATGATTTTCAACAAATTGGATGGTCAGAGATGACTTCCCTAGAGGAGACAATGAAAGAGAAAGTATTTTTAAAAGTGTTGCATAATGAGTCATCCCTCACCAACAGCTCTGAATCCCATTAGAGCCACTTTCCTATTCTTAACTGGCATTGCTGTGCAGACAAAATGAACAGTGAACTAGAGAAGTACAAAAAAGAGTGCTCGCCAGCTTAACGTCAAAGTAAAGGCGAGTAAAACTAAAGGGCACCAGGCACTTCTACCTCTACTTCCACAGTGTCTCTGCACAAACTTGCTGGGCGTGTCTTTCCAGGAGGAGGAGGGGCGGTCCACCCAATAAAAGGGCAGGGCTGCTGCATTCGCTGCTCATTGACCACAAAAAGTTCCCACTCTTCTTGATCTTCTCTGTCTCTGAGCAAGCAAAATGAAGGGCTCTTTCTTTCTCGCTTTTATAATTTATTTTTCTTTAGTCTACAGGGCAGAAAGTGGCAGGGAAGTCCTGTGTGGAGGTACAATAATAATTATTATTTAAAATAATTATAAAATCTTGCTAATTCCTTCTTTTCTTTAATGCAGCTTGTAAGGCAATCATAGATGAATTGGACTATGCCATAAAACACACTGATCAAAAGAAGACCATAGATATTGGCGGGAGGGAAACCAGGGCTGTAAAATATGCTGGCAGTGAGACCCATCTGATCGAACTGATGGAAAACATATGGTAAGGTATCTACTATATAAATACCTGCATTTCTTTAAAAATTTTGCTTTGTAGAAAGTTTGAGCCAAATAGTATAAAAATGAATGCATTGATGCCCTTATGTCATGCATAAAATTCTAAGAACAATTGCCAAACTATCATTATATAATTTAATTTTAAACCACTTCATTCCTCACTGTATATAATTGTAGTGACGAGATGAATAATTATGCTCTATCAGAGGATGGTGGGGGTAGAAAGAGCTATGTGAGGTTTAATTCAAGGGCAGGAGAGAGTGTCACACTTAACAATGTCAAGATTGACTCAAGTACAATGAAAGAGCTCAAAGATGCAGTGAGTTGTGTATTTTTTTATCACAAACCCACTCTCCTTTCCACAACACAAGTGGGCTCATTAGTGCAAAGAAAACTACATCACTTGCTTGTTTTCATTTTGTGGTTTAGTGATACTGAAAGCAAAAATAACCACAATCTCTTGCTATTGTAAATAAATATTTCAATTTCATTTTCATTTTCAGTGCTCTACAGTGATATCTGCTTACGACGATGACATCTTGGACTTGTATATTTCAAAAACTCGTGACAAAAAGAAGCAGCTCTGTTCCTCCCTCTCTGGTACCAAAATAATACAATAATGATGCTAATGATTTATTTGTTCTTCAATAGGTTACTGCACAGGTAGCAGGTCAGAGTTGTAAGGACCAAAAACTTTAAAATTTTTTTAGTTTAGAATTTTTTCTAATTTTTTTTGAATCAATTATTTCCATAAAACAATGTTTTGAGCATGTACATGTATAATATGCATGTAATGTACTGCATTAACAGGTTAAATTTCTTAGTGTAATATGTACATGTACATGTACATTAATTTTAACAAAAATAATAATAACAATAATAGTGAATGGAGGAGAAATAGACAGATTAAAATGTTAATAGTTTCTCCATGTGCCCCTCCCTCTTCTAAAACCACGCCCACTTCTCCACCCTCCCCTTCTACCCCCTCTCCCTCCTCCTCCTCCGCCCGTTTTCCAAGAACCCTCGTCAAAAGAATTCCCGTTAGTCACTGGTTGGCGTCTCGGTGGATTATAAATAGCTCTTGCTTCTCTCCTCCCTCCTCTTTGCTTTGCAGCGCCCCCAGAGGCACCACCCGAGGATTTATCTTCATCAAATCTTATCGGAGAGAGTTTCCTTTTTGACGGATTTGATGACGGAAGGGGAGTGGCCAAAGACCTCTTTGTACCCAAATCAATTTTCTAAAACAGAACAAAATTTTTAAAAATTATTATCACTAAGAAACTGCAATACCTTTGCTCCCCAAGATAGTTGCACTGTTGCATTGTACGTGGGCGGGTTACGAAAGAAATCCTTATTATGGTAATGATAATAATAATAATGTGGGTGGGTGTGGCAATTTTTACTTTAATTAATGTACTAATGTTTGCTGTCATCTTTAGAGCCATCTGACGTAACTTGTTCTAGAAATAAAACAAAAATAAAATCGTCAAAAATAATAACAATAATCATGCATAAAGGCGAATTTACAATATTACGATAGGCTTGACGTTACGTTGATGCTGGAATAGGATTTGGTTCTATTCTAGCGGGAAGCATGCGTCAAAAGGTCAAATCGCCCACACTTTTGATTAAAAATTGACAGTGCGCTGGCCTAATGTCATATTGTAAATCCGCCTTAAGATAGCAATATGTAAATAAGGAAGTATAAGGAAGTATTAAAGGAAATATGAAGGATGCATTGTATTAAAGTCTCAGATCACTCGATAGTTAATCATTTTCTCCCATCATTTCCACTCAAACTGGATCTCACTCTGAGCAGAAAGAGGAGTTCAACAGCTTAAATTTTAAAAAAGGAAAGATGCAGAGAATATTTAGCCGAGAGAATATAATCACTGACAGAAGACAAAAAGAAAGAGAGAGAGAGAGAGAAGAAAGAAATGGGCTCGTACCTGTTCCTCTTTTAGTTCAAGTTGTGTTTTTCCTTTTAAGGCAACCTGTAGCTGATTATGATAGGTCTGTGAACCTCGAGCGAAATATTGCAAACGTTTACGGAGCTCCTTGAGTCTCTCTTCATTTTCTGGTGAAGCTAAAAACCCAGGACTCTAACAGAGCATAATAATAAATAAAATAATAATAATAATACTGATAATACTTTATTGACTAATTGGTGAAAAGCAAACAGCAAACATTCAACAACAGAAAACTGCAATTTTGGAGACTCAGTTGCAGTCTCTTCCGGAGGAGAAGGAACGTGTTCCTAAAAGAAATTAAAATAATAAACAAAATAATAAGACGACATATAAACCCATTACACATTATATCTTATGTACTAGTGTGGATGGTCTTCAGGGCTACTGGTGTCATCAAGCAAATGTATGACGGTAATTCCAACAATTTAACTCATCACCAGACCAATGCAATATACATGATCATTTACATGTACATGTAAATCCTCCCTATTTACTCTTATATTTTCCTTCTGTTCTTTAATACAGTTTTAACTCACCAATAGGAAGAGATGGAGTGATTCCAGACATATTTCTACATCATTCTCAGGTTGTACATAGCAGGAACCTTCGGCCAGCAATTGTAACACGTTTTGTTGCTTTTGTGCGTCAGTTATGGAAGCAAATGATGGTAATATTTCCACTGATGCATATCTAACAAATTGATATGAGCTACCACCTTTCTGCAGGGAAGAGGAGGGAAAGAGATAGTAAAGGAGGAATGAGGAACACTCCTGTCTTTAAAACAAAAAAAGAATCAGCTTAAACTTTAAATGTAATAAAATTTGGGGGGGGGGGAGATTTTGGAGCCAATTTTCAGAAAATTAGAATATTTTGAAAGTTCCAACAATAAGGTTTCCTACAGGATCTTGGCATAGTGTAAAATAACTCAGAAATCTGGCCAAAGACCATAATACAAAGAGAATTCTGCCTTTTAATATTTTTTCCTGATACATATACATGTTCTTTTGTTGTTTAGCAAGTTTGAGCTGATTCCGATCAAAATAAGATTTTTTATGAATTTTTAAAGATTCCCCCAAATGCCAAGTACAGTATTGTAGTGTAGTGCTTGTCAGCTCATGATTAGCTCCATTAGCATGCTTTGTGGTAAACCCTGAGCATAACTCAATTTAAAATTAATGTCTTACCTTACAATATTTGAGTGCTAATCTAAAACAAGTGATAAATCTATCGATAGCTTCCGGCCCTTCAGACTGTGAACCAAATAAAACAAGGGCATTAAATAGAAACCAGGCACTAAATAGAATAACCCACCTGAAAGTTACCGTCAAGCTCGGCCTGTTCGGCAATAACGTCAATAATAACGTTAGCACCTTCGGGCGATTGTAAATGATGTAATTTACCTAAAACATCTACAAACGTCTCAAACTCTGCGGCTGTCACATCACCAAGTACCTAAATAAAGGAGAGAAGGGCATTAAATTTAAAGTATACTCATATACATACATTGTATACATAGGAATTTTCCAGCTTTTCTTTTATAATATAATATTATTTATTAAAATTTGTGCATGCATAATAAAGTTTATGCAGTGGACCAAAAATGTCAAAGAAATAAAATTAGACACTGCAAATAATTTTAATTGGAATGTGGATTACTTGTTACCTTTTTAACAAGTTCAAGTAGACATTTTTCATTTTCTTCTTTGGGTATGAAGAGAACGTGCCTCATGTCCATTAGAGGGACTGACACATACTCAATGGCTTTCTCTCTCAGGGTTTCATCTTCTCCTAATATCTGATCAAATATTCCAATTAATGCACCTTTGAAAAACAAGAAAAAAGACAAATCAATTATTCATTATAAATGATTTTTTTGTGAATAATTAGTGGGTGTGGTCTTCAGTGCTAATTATGTCACCATGGTAACATTAGACGGTAATTCCAACTAAATTAACTCATCACAAGATCAATTCTACTCCCTCCTTCCTCCCTCTCTAATCCTCTTACTGGGTGTGTCATGAATCAATATGGTTGACATTGCTGATTTAACTAATATTACATCAGCTGGATCATCTGTAGAAAGAGAATTATCATTATCATCATCATCATCATCTTATGATTGAACTATGATTTTACATGTAGGTGTCAATATGCTCTTTTCCCTTTTTCTCTTACATTAATAATTAGCAATAACTACTATTACCTGATACTAGTAATTGTGTGAGAACATCAGCTACTTTAGTACACAGGTCTTTATTACTTTTATTATTTTTACATAATTCTGGTAAAGACTTAATCGCAGCTTGCCTTACCTAACAAAAATAAACACATGTAAATTACATATAGTACATACATGTACATAAATGTGAATTACCGTACTGCATGTATTTTATTTTATTTACCAGGGATTCGTCATCTTCCACAAGATCAAAGAGAACATTCATGATGTCTCCTTCAAGTGTTGGGAAAAAACGAGCAAATTTAGCAATAAAACCGGACACAAGTCGCTTCACTGCCGCGGAGCCTTTGGCACTTTCCAGTAAACCCAAAAAAGCTTCTGTTTGCTACAAGAAAATTATAACATTATGTAAAATATATCATATAAAAAGTGGGTGGAACAGGCATTAATTAGAATATAAATTTAGCCCATCCATCTCTCTGTAGAATAAAAGCTATTATTTAAGTAGGTTCACTCTCTTACTTCTCCAGCTTTATCCCCAGCGTCTGCCAAGATGCCATAATTCCTGTAAAGAGCCTCTACTCCATCGCCCGCCATTATCACAGCACGTGGTTTAAATAGTTATGAATTAATGGTTAATGCCATGGCAACCAACGCCCACTCACTGGTAGGTGTGGCTGGGCGCCAATAAGATCAGCTGGAAGCCTGATAAGCAGTTGAGCATAAACTTCTTTTGCTTTCACTCATGGCTGACAGTGCTTACTCTGGTGCTCCAAGAGGTAGTTAAAGCTCTCTCTATTTTTTAGAAAACTCCCAGCTTTTGCTTTATTGATTGATTCTTTTAGACCCCCTCAAGGAAGACATGCACTTACTGCTGGAGTGCATAACTTGCAAGCCACCTTGCACCTCTTCCCAGAAGCAAGCTCTGACATTAATGGCAGATATGTACTTAATGGAGGATGGTCAGTGAAACAAATAGTTATATGATGTTGATTGCTTTAAGTAGATAACGCAAGGGAGATTTTCAGAACAGAAGGCTTCCTTGAAGCAGTCATTGACCTCTTGAAGAATACGGCATCTTTAGAAGTGAAACAAGCTTGTCTTTGCACGCTAGCCTGTGCTACTGACAATAATGGTAGGTGACTTTAATAATACTTATGCTTATACTCATGGCCATACATTATTAATTGCCTTCTCTAGTCAATACACAGATAAGACTTTGCAAAAGTGACGTCTTTACATTACTGTATTCACTATTGAGATCCAGTGAGGCTACTTTGAGGCTAAGATCAGGAACTGTCGTACTATTGGCCAACATAATGAACAATAACAGTAACTAATAATCATACAAGTACAGTGTAATAATAATCATTATTATTATTATAGGTCAAGGACAAAAGATGGCAAGAGAGACAAAGTTATTGTACAAATTGATTGATATGTTCAAGTGAGATGTTCTCTGTGTGCAAATACATGTATCATCGTGATTGTTTTTAGGAGTTTAATTCAAGAAAAAGATGATCTTATTGCCGACCCTATTCTTATAAATTATTTTCAAAATATTGGCAATGGATTGTCTGTAGCTTGTGACAACCCACAGAATGGTATGATACAGCACTATTGAATACAGTACATACATACAAGTACAAGTGTTCATTTCTACATTATACTACTTTACAACACTACAACAACATACAGTACCATAATACACAAGTACATTGTGTTATACTCCATTCATTCATTCATTCCTTGTAGAGTTGAACCAGTGTCAGTGCATATCAATATTCCCTGTTGCAGTCCATGTGTTAGGATTAGCAGCGGAAGGCTGCTGTGATCTAGAGGGGGAGTTAGTCGTATTAAAATCTGTCATTAATGTTTTCACATCTTGCATTGCTAATAATGGTAAGTGGACCCGACCTGGTACTTTAGTGTTTAGTATTACAATGTATTCAAGGTAACACTCAAGATAAGTTGTATAAAGTTGGAGGACTTCGGGTGATGACAAGAATGTTGATAAAACAAAAAGAGAAAACAATAACAGGAGGAGAAGATGAAAAGAGACAAGAGAGGCTTGAATTTATATCATGTCTCATGCAAGCAATCCTCGCTGCAGTCACAAATAATGGTATTTACTTTTAACTATAATTACAACTCTTCGTTATTATGTCTCTAGACACTAACACAAAGTTTCTGGTCAGTTTTAAAATGGTGTCCCTATTGCTGGAGCTATTGTCTGATAAAGGAGGGCTCAATCCAAGACAGCAGCTAATAGCAATAACCTGTCTGGAGACACTCATTGAAAATTCTGGTAAGAGAAAGAGAGAAATAGAGAGGTGAATCAAAGTCTTTATTTACAGATGATCATTGTAACTGTTTCATTGAGTGCAATGGAGAGTCACTCCTAATCAATCTCATGGCTGAGTCTGTAGTAAGCTAGTGTTGACTTATTTTCATATCATTATAACCAATATTGTATGTTCTTATGTTAGGATGAATCTATAGATAAAATGATACCTATTGTTATCAAAATGAGTAGGAACAGATTAAAAGTACCACAAGTGATTGAAGGTACATTATAAACCTCTTTAATATTAACAAGAGTATATTAATGTGATGACAATTTATGTAATCTCTATCCTCTGTTTTTAGAAGATGAGGAAGAAGAAGGAATATTTGAAGCAATAGATATGCCAAGTATGTGCATTAGTGTCTTGATTATGTTTCTTTCATTATTTTCAAAATTTGACTAATTTTTGTTTTAAACCAGGTAAAAATTTTAGCTTAAAAGTAGGCAAAAAGTAATTTATTTTAGGTCAAAAACTTTGCTTAAAATTTGGCAATTCCAAAATGACATAGAGCTGTACAATTTACCCCTAACAGTGGATGAAAATTTTTCCCCACTTCATGAAATACATGTACCATGTGTACTATTATAGTCCAATATTAATAGATAGTGGTATTTTTCATGGTACAGGACACTTGGATGCTGCTCATGGTTGCATGGTTAATGAGTCTGCAGCTGCTAAAAATGAAGGGCTACTCAAAAAGATGTCAGTGATACCATTCAATACTAGGATCAATGAATGGCTGGAAAAGGCAGAGACACAACTACAAAAACCTCCTCTATACTCACCTTCTCTTGGTCCTGCAGATACTACCAATAAAGACAATGCACCTCTTATCAACACCACATTACCTGCCCCACCATCAGTCTGCACAAGCTTTAATGTAAGTAAAGCTTTGTATCTTGTGTCATTCATTGTATTATATCATACAGGCTAGCACAGTTAAGAGTAGATTAACTGACCTAGAGATGAGTCTAGCTGAAGAGAAGGAAAGACGAAGATGCTTGGAAATTGAGCTGGAAGAAATTAAAAGGAGAGAAGTATCCAATCACGAGATGAGGGGAGAGGAGGAGGAAGAAACCACTTTCAAGAAGCCATCCTTTAAGCCAAAGAGATTCAAAACAAGAGGAGAGAAAAACTCAATGACTAGATATAAGCACAAGGCAACACCAAGGCCATTAACAAGGGAAGGAGTTCAGGAGACAAAGAGAAAAATGTACCAATCAAGCAAAAGCATTCAATTACCAAACTTGGGATTGGTCCCTTATACTAGTACACCATCTGAAAGAATCATACCTCATACAACATTTCCAAAGCGCTACAGTGAGCAGTATCATCTCTCTTCTCATCATCAGCCAATTGCTTCTCCTTTAACTCACTCTCAGCCATTGGTAGCACCTAGTACTCCTAAAAGACAGAGACCTCCTTCAAGGATAAAGCTATACAAACAGCATCAAATAGATCAAGAGCACAAGAAGGAATCACATCAGCCATCATCATCCCTGCAGCATCAAGAGAGCAGAAATGAGATAACAAACATTGAGATATCAGACGACTCTCACTTAACTGGATGCATTGGTTGCATGTCTTCGCCAGCACACACTGGTGACTCTCTAAACAGTCGTAACTTCATACCCAGTCTGAGTCTAAGCAACAGCACCTGCCGGTATCACAGAAAAATCACAGAGACCGTCCTGACTAAGAAAGAGCTACATGTAGTACCAGAGGGTCCTAAAGAGGCTGTCTTACCTTTAGAGCCTTTCATGACATCTAAAGCCTCAAACATGGAGAAAGATGATGTTATTTTCATAGAGAATGATAATGTTGTTTTCTCACCACTTCCCTCTTCTCCATCTCAGTACAACATAATAGATAGTCCTATATCTACAATAACAACAAGTACACAATGTACTACTAGTACAGTAACTATGAGCAATAAAGAGAATGAGGCTGAGCCTGGAATGAAGAGTAATAGGAAGAACAATAGAGGGCTACCACTCATGACTCTGTCTGAGTCTACCAATGGAGCCTGTAGGCCATTAGACGAGTTTATAGCAAAGCAAGTGAAGGAAAAGGCACCAAAGGAGATGGCAAGGAAAGTTGCTTATGATGTGAGTATTCCTCACCACAACAGGAACAAGAAAAAGAGCACCAAAGTATGCCAAGTAAATGTAATGCATACTTTATATATTAGTGTATACACACATGTACATGTACATGTACATGTATGCAAAATAATATTAAGTTTACAAACAAACTGTAGGGTACGGATGACTACATAGAGGTACTGTTGTCCCAGTAATGCAAAAAAATCAGATGTAGCAGGTACTTTTGTACAGGAATCAACAAGGGCTAAATTCAGCTGATGGGCATGGCAATGTATATAAATGGGCTGTACATTTTTTTCGATTTGTATGCTTATTGCTTAATTATACATGTATAGGGTAGACAAAAGTCATTGTTCTTCACTGACGAAGAAGTTTCCTATTTACGTAAAGGAGTATCAAAACTGGGCCCACGATGGAAGCACATACTCAATGCTTATCCATTTCAAGAAGGAAGGACCTCCACTAGTCTGAAGGACAAGTACAGGCTCATTAAGGACAGGAAATAAACTTAGACTATAAATACGTGTACTTAATCAGAATTGCATATAATAACTATAGTTACATGATACATGTGAATAATATTAATTATTATCATTTTAGCATCATCGTCATGATTTGATACAAGTTGCATTTGGCTGCACACAATGCTCATTATACATGTACATGGACACATATAAGTGCAGTCATGTACTTAATCCTATAACTTGTGTACTCTTTGCTGCATGAAAATTATTTCATGATATATTTTCCAACATAATGACAATAGCAACATAGCTACAATATTTCTGTGCAAAGTTCAATTAAAATTTCTTCTTCATTATCATCATTTATAGTTACTGCAAACTGATGAGTTACATTTTCTATGTAACTAGTATACTCCCAGCAAGTAATTTTTTGATTGCTTTGTTTATTCTATTGCTTCAAACCATTTCCTTCAGCTTGAAAGTAATTCTTCCTTTTCCTCCTTTTTTCTTGCTATAAAAACCCAGCAGCTGAAGGCTGAGAGACATCAAGTGTTAAAGTGGAAACAGGAAAAGAGAATCAACTGCAGAGAAGATTCAATCATGAAGCTCACTCTAGTCTTGTGTCTTGCACTCTTTTCCCTTC
>NW_003546294.1:191203-194720 GCF_000090795.2 Amphimedon queenslandica | reverse complement strand
AGTGTAGGATATTCTTTTTAGTAAGATTTTTTATTTTTGTAGTCTATTTCATCTCTATCATTTTTGTCATTTGATTCAGTGAAATAATGATATAGAATTGCATTGCAAAGCAGCAACTTGTGCATATGTCATAACTTGGATAATAACACTTAAACCTATTACATGAATTATTTTATTGGCTATTGCATAATAACATTAGCAAGAGACAGATACTGCACAAAAATCATTATTTTGATGAGCTATGTGCTCTATTGATTCTTTGCATTGCTATTCTGTAGGAATATTTGACTAAAGTGAAAGATGTATCTGTTGTAATTGGAGAAGTAGCCATGCATCAGGTACTATACCATATAATTGGGGAGAGATGAACACGTTACATGTCTTTAAACTTCATTAATTTTTTTACATTAAATCTAAAGGTTCAGAGACTAGCTAGGCTAGAATTATCCAGCAATGTACGTCAGTTACTGTTGAAGGATGAATCCATTAAAGTGGAGACAGCTTCTACTCAAGACATTGTTGATTTTTCTCCTGTTAACAGATGTCTGCACATTCACTTTGTTCTGGTAAAGTTATAAATTATTTAGCTGTATGTGTGTATGTGTATGCATCTATAGGGAAGAAGAGATCATTTTATTGATGATTATAGAAATGAAAGGAGACAGCAGCTCAGATTGGCCATTAAACCTCCAACAAAGGTGCACATAACCTTACATCTCTTTCCACCCTCTCTTTCCCCTCCCTCTCTTTCCCTTCCCTCTCTCCCTCCCCCCTCCCTCTCTCTCTTACGTTGATGACATACAAGAATTCAAGTGCTATTTCTTCCAAATCATCGGGTAATTATTAGCCTTGCATGTTAATGGATCTGTTACTACACTTTGCTGCTGTCATTTTTCAGATTCTTTGTTGTTGAGGATACAATATTACACATGCACTTGTCAGAGCAGCTCTGGTGGTCATAAAGATGAGGCTGGTTAGGGTCTTATGTCTCAGCAGGCTCTTGATGAGTTTTGGGAAATGGCTACATCTGAAATGCTTTCAGTTTTGAGGCATCATTGTGTAAGATAAACAATTGCATGATATTCTTTTAGACTTATTTGTTTGTTCATTTTGATTGCTATGCATGCAGCCTTAGCCACTGAGTTTATAGTTCAGCTTATGCAAAAAGTCTTGGTAAATTATGGTAACTTTTGTAGAAATGAAAGTATGATTTTCTAGTGAGGGATAACCTTACAATTTTGATACTGTGTTTATTTTGAGCTTCTTTTGTTTACCTTTTTTAATTGTTTATAGTTACATTGCCAGGATAATTATCTTTTACTGAAAATAAAGCAATCAATAGTTTGGTTTTGTCATACTGTTATGGTAAGTCTCGTGTAGCCAGATGTGACTGGATTTATGGTCTGGTTCTGATTGTTTTTGTTCCGTGATTCGATTACAGGATCTACATATCAATCTCATAATACATGTAACATGTAGCATATAGTTTTTACTGTAGTGAATGTGGAGTTTTTTTGAGTCAAAGCAATTTCTTGTTTTTTATAAATGCCATTGCAATGCAGAAAATAGATTCATGCTTTTATTGCAATGTGTACTGCATGACCTTATAATCTAACTGTGTATAGGGCCATGGGTTCAATAATGACAAGTTGTATGAGGTTGCACTTGAGATAAGGTAAAGATTACAAGTTGAACCTGCATGCTTGAACTAATCTCTTGTTTGTTCCTTTAAGAGAGCATTATGATGAACTTCTTATGAAAACAAATGCTGATGCTTTCAAGTAAGCAGCAGCCCTTCTTGATTCAAATCAATGCATGGTTCCTTTAATTAGGAACCTCCTGGTGACTGATGACTATACTCCAGTGATAGTGGAGACTGATCAGCACTTTCAAGGTATTATGGAGATGTTCAATTACAAGGACCTTCAGATTCATCATGAGCCGCTTCCTAAGAAACTCCCCTTCTCCTCTATGGTTATACAGATATATGAACAAGTGAGTGGATGTATATAAACATGTATATATTTTATTGAGATAAGGCTTGATTTAAGACCAATGATTTAGCCAAACTCCAGAGTTTACTATTAATTTAGTAAACATCAGTGTGGGAACAGAACTCTTGTATCATCCTAAACAGTGATAAATATGAGTAGACCGTGGCAAACAATGATAAACAGTGATAAACATGAGTAGACAGGGGCAAACAATGATAAACAGTGATAAACATGAGTAGACAGTGGTAAACAATGATAAACAGTGATAAACATGAGTAGACAGTGGTAAACAATGATAAACAGTGATAAACATGAGTAGACAGTGGCAAACAATGATAAACAGTGATAAACATGAGTAGACAGTGGCAAACAATGATAAACATAAGTAGACAGTGGTAAACAATGATAAAAAGTGATAAACATAAATAGACAGTGGTAAACAGTGATAAAGATAAGTAGATAGTGGTAAACAATGATAAAAAAGTGATAAACATAAATAGACAGTGGTAAACAGTGATAAACATAAGTAGACAGTGGCAAACAATGATAAAAAGTTATAAACATAAATAGACAGACTCATAAATAGACTCATGACTCTGTCTGAGTCTACTAATGGAGCCTGTAGGCCATTAGACGAGTTTATAGCAAAGCAAGTGAAGGGAAAGGCTACAAAGGAGATGGCAAGGAAAGTTGCTTATGATGTCAGTATTCCTCACCACAACAGGAACAAGAAAAAGAGCACCAAAGTATGCCAAGTAAATGTAATGGGCTTTTAGTACATACACTGTACATGCACATGGATGCAAAATAATATTAAAATTGACAGACAAATTTTTACACTTAATTATTATACATGTATAGGGTAGACAAAAGTCATTGTTCTTCACTGACGAAGAAGTGTCCTATTTACGTAAAGGAGTAGCAAGACTGGGCCCACGATGGAAGCACATACTTAATGCTTATCCGTTTCAAGAAGGAAGGACCTCCACCAGCCTGAAGGACAAGTACAGGCTCATTAAGGACAGGAAATAAACTTAGACTATAAATATGTGTACTTAATCAGAACTGCATAATAACTATAGTTACATGATACATGTGTATAATATTAATTATCATTTTAGCATCATCGTCATGATTTGATACAAGTTGCATTTGGCTGCACACAATGCTCATTATACATGTACATGGACACATATAAGTGCAGTCATGTACTTAATGCTATCACTTATGTACTATTTGCTGCATGAAAATTATTTCATGATATATTTTCCAATGTAATAACAATAGCAAGATAGCTACAATATTTCTGTGCAAAGTTCAATTAAAATTTTTTCTTCATTATCACCATTTATAGTTACTACAAACTGATGAGTTACATTTTCTATATAACTAGTATACTCCCAGCGAGTAATTTTCTGATTGTTTTGTTTATTCTATTGCATCAAAACTAGTAATTCTTCCTTTTCCTCTTTTTTCTTGCTATAAAAACCCAGCAGCTGAAGTCTGAGAGACATCAGTGTAAA
>NW_003546294.1:181205-190148 GCF_000090795.2 Amphimedon queenslandica | reverse complement strand
ACCAGATGTCTGCACATTCACTTTGTTCTGGTAAAGTGATAAATTATTTAGCTGTATGTGTGTATGTGTATGCATCTGTAGGGAAGAAGAGATCATTTTATTGATGATTATAGAAATGAAAGGAGACAGCAGCTCAGATTGGCCATTAAGCCTCCAACAAAGGTGCACATAACCTCACATCTCTTTCCACCCTCTCTTTACCTTCCCTCTCTTTCCCTTCCCTCTCTCCCTCCCCCTCCCTCTCTCTCTTAAGTTGATGACACACAATAATTCAAGCACTATTTCTTCCAAATCATCGGGTAATTATTAGCCTTGCATGTTAATGGATCTGTTACTACACTTTGCTGCTGTCATTTTTTAGATTCTTTGTTGTTGAGGATACAATATTACACATGCACTTGTCAGAGCAGCTCTGGTGGTCATAAAGATGAGGCTGGTTAGGGTCTTATGTCTCAGCAGGCTCTTAATGAGTTTTGGGAAATGGCTACATTGTGTAAGATAAACAATTGCATAATATTCTTTTAGACTTATTTGTTTGTTCATTTTAATTGCTATGCATGCATGCAGCCTTATCCACTGAGTGTATTGTATAGTTCAGTTTATGCCAAAAGTCTTGGTAAATTATGGTAACTTTTGTAGAAATGAAAGTATGATTTTCTAGTGAGGGACAACCCTACAGTTTTGATACTGTGTTTATTTTCAGCTTCTTTTGTTTACCTTTTTTAATTGTTTATAGTTACATTGCCAGGATAATCATCTTTTACTGAAAATAAAGTTTGGTTTGTCATACTGTTATGGTAAGTCTTGCGTAGCCAGATGTGACTGGATCTACATATCAATCTCATAATGCATGTACCATGTAGCTCATAGCTTTTACTGCAGTGAATGTTGAGTTTTTTTGAGTCAAAGCAATTTCTTGTTTTTTTATAAATGCCATTGCAATGTAGAAAATAGATTCATGCTTTTATTGCAATGTGTACTGCATGACCTTATAATCTAACTGTGGGCTATGGGTTCAATAATGACAAGTTGTATGAGGTAGCACTTGAGATAAGGTATAGACTACAAGTTGAACCTGCATGCTTGAACTGTTCTCTTGTTTGTTCCTTTAAGAGAGCATTATGATGAACTTCGTATGAAAACAAATGCTGGTGCTTTCAAGTAAGCAGACAGACCCTCTTGATTTAAATCAATGCATGGTTCCTTTAATTAGGAACTTTCTGGCGGCTAATGACTATACTCCAGTGATAGTGGAGACTGATCAGCACTTTCAAGGTATTATGGAGATGTTCAATTACAAGGACCTTCAGATTCATCATGAGCCATTTCCTAAGAAACTCCCCTTCTCCTCTATGGTTATATAGATATATGAACAAGTGAGTCGATGTATATAAACATGTATATATTTTATTTTATTTTATTCGGATTAAATCTTTCATTAGCTCAAGTTGGGGATATTCTGACGGCTCAATTTAAGGTTTTATTATTCTTTCTAATTTTTATTTACATAAAATAATGTCAAAATTCTGAAAAGTACCCAAGACCATGGTTTTTTCCAAAAAATGGTTCCAAAATGACCCTCAATTTTTATTACATTTAAAAACACATATCGATGTCTTTATGCCGCGTAGAAAGTTTGAACTGATTCTGACTTCAATTTTTCGAGTTATGGCCATTTTTTAAAAGTGCCAAATTCTGAAAAGTACCCAAGGCTATAGCCCATGGTTTTTTTTCAAAAAATGGCTCCAAAATGACCCTCAATTTTTATTACATTTTAAAATACATATCGATGTCTTTATGCCGCGTAGAAAGTTTGAACTGATTCTGACTTCAATTTTTCGAGTTATGGCCATTTTTTAAAAGTGCCAAATTCTGAAAAGTACCCAAGGCTATAGCCCATGGTTTTTTTCAAAAAATGGCTCCAAAATGACCCCCAATTTTTATTACATTTTTTGATACATATCGATGTCTTTATGCCGCGTAGAAAGTTTGAGCTGATTCCGACTTCAATTTTTTACGTTATGGCCATTTGAAAAAAAGTACCAAAATTCTGAAAAGTACCCAAGGCTATAGCCCATGGTTTTGTCCAAAAAATGGTTTTCTAGCTTTCTACAATGCCACCTTGCAATTGACCAATGAGATTGCAGTATTGGAGGTCAATTATTTTCCATATTAACCTAACTCGTAATAATAAACCTATCTCGTTAAAATAATTAATTGATTGGCAGTTTGGTACTCTACCCTTAAGCTCTTATTAGTCCATTTGTCAAGCCATAGATATTATAGACTACGTAACCGGGATTGGAAACTGATGACGTCACGTGTACAGACTGTGTGATTATTAATGCATGAAATTGCATGAATTTGCATCAAATGGTGAAAATCATGAAGAATTGTTATGTTTGATGAGCCGTATTAATAATATACTGTGATGTAGCTGGTTCTAAGTAGCTTAATCGCATAAAGAAAATACCAGAGATCACGATGGTACCTTTCTCTTCGTGTCTCTATGCTTAGTTCGCTCGGGAGAGGTACAACAGATCGGCCGGTTTTTGGCGTTATTTTGGTGGATTTCTGCTCTCAGTAATATGGCAGGCAGAACTAACCAGTCTATTCTCATGTGGCATGGCCTTGTGCATAGTTTTAATCATAAAATGAAACTGGGGTAGCTAAAGCTTGTTTGCAGGAGGGAGAATAAGACATTATCTCTTGTCACGGGGAGCGCACTTGCTTTAAACACCTGTTTTTACACAGCTAAAACATTTTATTTTTGTATCAAAGAAAAATATAAACATGTGCGTATATTATAAGAGCCCAAGTACAGGTGAAATAGCTTGCGGGACTTCACTAGAGACCATTCTTTCCAGCCATGTCAGGCATTTTCGTCCGCCTCTCACTGTCACAGAGACTGTACCTGAATAGTTACATTGATTTGAATGGGATCACGTGATCTGTTTCCAATCCCGGTTACGTAGTCTATAATATCTATGGTCAAGCTTGGTTGTTAGATACTAGCCTAGCCTGTTAGATACGTTGTATCAAGAGTACATCATGTCTCTACCTCTATAACCTATACATGCATGTACATTGTATATTTAATAAATTTTGTTTAAAAAGGATCAAAACTTAGGCTAAATTAAGTACCAGCCAAATGTCAGTATTATCACGAAAATTGCTAAAATAAGTACATGCATGCTAATAATTGTCTCCTTAAAGTAAACATGAATTATTTATTATTGTAATAGTCATTTCACAAATCAATTCTGGAATATATCTAAAATGAAAAGCAGATAAAAATATTTGTCCTCTTGACCATCTCATCCTCTCCCTTTCTCTCTCTCTTTTAGCATCATCATCATGATTTGATACAAGTCGAATTTGGCTGCACAGAATTCTCATTATATATGTACATGTACATCTCAATTTTAAAATTCCTAAACTTTTAAAAATTAAACTGTAAAATACAACCTATTATAAAATTATGTACAAGTTACCAAATGAAAAAAGAAAATAAGAATAATAATAATAATAACTTTAATAATAACGGTACCTAATCAGACAGTTTGTCATAGTTCAAGACTTGTTGTTCTTCTTTCCTTTCTTCTTGTTTGGTCTTTTTCCTTTAATGACTGTCAGTTTATTTCTAATGTTACCCCGTTTCTTTGAACCATAACTCTAGTAATAATAATAATAATAATAATAATAATAATAATAATAATAATAATAATAATAATAATAAATTTTTAAAAATACAATAATAATACATGTACAAGTAGCTGACCTTGCGGCTTGATAGTCTCTTTTTAGTAAAGACGTGACGTAAACTGTTGCTAGAACGTACTCGATTGACTAAATCCTTAACTCTAGGAATAAAGGAAGAGGCTGATTTAAATAATTTCATTGATCTACATGTACATCAGCTCAAATTTAGTAATGCATGGGCTATACTAGTCCATGCTTTATTGAAAATTTGCTATTAAGTATTAACAAAATGTTCAAAATAAGGACATCGATCAATACGTATCAGAAATTGTAATAAAATTTTTGAGTGATTTCAGAACCATTAATTTTTTCAAAAAAAACAGGGGCTATAGCTTTTGCCTTATTTCTGTTTTCTAAAACGCTCATAATTAAAAAACAATTTGTCAGAAACAGTTCAAACTTTCTAGATAGCATAAGGACATAAATTTCCAGAATTTTGGCATTTTCTTAAAATGGCGGTAACTTGAAAAATTGAAATAGGAATCAGCCCCAAATTTTTACATAGCAAAACGGTATCAGAAAATATAATTAAAATTGGGGTAAATTTAGAGCTAATTTTTGAAAAGCCATGGGCTATAGTAGAGGGTATTTTTTAGAAAGTGTCCCATTGAGGTTCAGTTTCTTACTTGTATATTCTCACTAGCCAGTGCTCTGTTGTATAGGCTTCCTCTAAATGTGTGAACTTCACATTTTTATTACCAATCTCAACATTCCTGGTCCTGTCATAACCACCTGGTGTATTGTAACTATGCTGTATAGAGAGAGAGAGAGAGAGAGAGAGAGAGAGAGAGAGAGAGGGGGGGGGGGGAGGGGGAGAAAGAGAGAGAGAATCAAGTGATAAGGTAAATTTACAAAATAGAGAGTACATGTAAAGGAGAGAGTAAGAGAGGGAGAAAAGGAAAAAAAGAGGGAGGGAAAAATAACTAACCTGTACTTCACCAAATCTATAGTAGCACATTTTATACATCAGACAATTGAGGAGGACAGGGGAACCAGCAGAATCAACTCTGAACTCGCCTTGTGGAGTGAAATACCTCGACTCCTAAAATAAGCAAAGAATTAAAATAAAAACTAATTTATTGAATGTAAACGTACATGTATCTCATTATAATAGCTACCAATAATTAATAATATCAATAATAGCTGAAGAGATTGAGATAACACATTACTATACCCCTCAATTGAAACTGACAGTTTACATTAAACAAAAGTACACCAGTGTTTGGGAATGAGGGAAATAAATAAAATCAATTATTACAATAATTATTAAATAATTGATCACACTTTTAATTATTAATTGACCCCACCCACCTTTATATCGTTAGGATGTTCTCCCTCAGCGATCCTCACCATCCATAGGAACTTGTTAATATCGTCCCCAGAGTACCCGATCATACCACCAAATATAACCAGCACATAGTCCACTCCTAGGTTTCTCATTATCTCATACGCCTTCTCTTCAGTACTGCTCATTGCTTTACCTATTAATGAATGCGATGATGTAATATGATGTCACTAAATGAGCCACACCCACAAATAAAAAATGAGACCATAATTAATGGGAGTATTCTTTTCAAGCTAAAAACTTTCACAAATAATTCAGTCAAAAATAAGGTGTTAATGTAACCCATATATAGTAAAAGTAAATTACATGCAAAATTCATAAAATTCCCACTATACAGTACCTATACAATCTATACAATCCTCACCAACTAGAGCAATATGTGAGTTATTCCAGGTATTATTATCAACTAGTGTTGTCCGGTTGGCCATTCCTGCTATCTGGTACCCATAGTCCCACCATGACATCACTGTGGCATCATCAGGAGTGTTCTGACGTAGCCAGTAATAGGCCTCACGGAAATCATCAAGAATCAGACGTGAACTGAAATATAAATAAATAATTAATTAATAACTTAAGTCCAGTCATAATTATGTGTTTTTAGTGCTTTCATATATTGGGATTAAGCTTTACTAATTTTACAACTTTTTATAATTTAAGAGAAACAAATACAAGTAAACATTATCATTATTATCATTATCATCATCATTATTATTATTTACCCGTCAGGGTTACTAGATGCCAGTACTACAGAAGGTGATGAGTAGGCGGAGCTAGTCACCCACGTACAATGTACAGCAAACAATACGAGGAACATCATAAAAACTAAAATAGCGATTGAACCAACATTGAAACCACTGGCACCTGTCACACCACCATCCTTATCAGTTGAGTCTGTTGATTTCTTTGAAGTTGATGTTGCAGCAGAAGACTATAAGGAGAAATAAATGAATGAAAATGTAGTACATGTATTTATTTATAGATTATTATGTTGTACTTTTGTTTCAGTTTGGTCTTTCTCTTTCTTCTTTTTCTCTTTCTTTGGTTTCTTCAAAGGACTAGTAGCTCCTCCCCCTCCTCCTCCTGTAGCTGATTCACTGTCACTCTTAACTTTATCATATGATTCTAATAATAAAAAATAAACAAATAAATAAATAAATAGAAAAGCAAACAAACATACATGTACATATGCAAAGATGACAAAACAACTGCACTAATACATGTATATGCCATACATGTATGTACATGTACATGTATAATTAATGTGTGTATTGTATACATAATGTACATGATGTACTGCATACCATCGTCTTTGTTCAACATGAATCCATCAAGTACATGTGATACACTGATTGATGCTAGTACACAAACTATTGGAGTTAATGTTAGCATCAGACGAACCATCACACCAGCAAAATACACAGCAGACACTGCATAGAGAACAACTATAGGAGAGAGGAAAGGAGATTAATAAATATATAAATGTATACGTGTACATGTACCTACATACAAGTGCATAATTACATATTACATTTACTAACCAAATACTCTGACGTCGTTAAGGTGCCTCATTACAAACCAGACCCCTGAAGGAAACATACAGACTAGCACATGAAGATCAAAGAAGAATGAGGTCCAGGTGGTTGGTTGATGCTCACTGACACTAGCAATGATTGGGATATGTATCTTAGCATATCTGAGAAAGAAAGAGAGAGAGAGAGAGACATAAGCATTTTCGGACTAAAAGTAATTGTATGCTGTGTTGGCAGGTTGTTTGACCTAATTTTCTCACTAACACATAACTTCCTGGTCAAAGTATGGTGAGTCACACGAGTTGCAAGCTTGCTTGGGAGAAAACTGGGTCAAACAAGCTGAAAAGTACAGTATGGTGTAGCAGGTTATTTTTATGGGCCTAAGAGTTCATAGTTATTAATATTTCCTCCTTGTGGAGACTATGGTTTTATTTCCATAGCTGACAGTCTACATAGCCTGTAAGGGGATGGTACATGTCAAGATAAGGTTGTGCTATAAAAGAATACATGTACATAGAGTTGTTAGCCTGTATAAGAAGAATCATTTAGCTTCTTTGTTTTGAATTGACAAAGTAACAAACTAAGAATTATTACATGCCAAACCAAATACATCACAAATAACAACTCAAAAATAAGTGGCTTTAAAGTAGCATAGGAGAGGTTTAAGGATTATATTTTCAATACAAAAACCATCGCAAGGTACAACAATTTCCTATACTGGATAAAAATTTATGAGAGAACCACATCACTTAATGGTTGCTGTAGGCAGCTAATTAGAGTCTGTTTCCTTGCTGGACATCCATACTGTAATCAAGCAAACAAGTAATTAAGTTCACCAGTTAACTGATTGTAGAATGAACTTAGTAGCATTATAATAAATAGTCATGCTTGATCTCTGTATTGCTGATGATACCAGTAAGTATTACTCCTTTAGTACTGATGAGTAGATGGCAAACACTGCCAAATAGAAAGGAGAATGTCCTCAAATAGGTATATGTAGATGAGATGAATGAATGGGCTATTTAAGGTGAGCTAATTCCTCACCGAGTTTAGCAATTTCTACTTTACTGTGTCTGACTGTCTGTATCACAGTTAATTCTACTATCTTGTCAGGCAGTGTGGCTATTTCTAGTTGGAAGCTACATTTGTAGTATCATTCTCACATTGCCAAAATTTGCAGGTAACCACTGTAGAAGAATTCCTTACCTGTGGGTCTGCCGCCCAGTAAGGAGGTAGCTTGAGGGTGACAAATGACACAGAGGCAGCAGGAGTTCAAGCTCCAGATTCGTCATCCCACATGGTCAATCTACTACCAGCAAGAATACCAAATGAGGGACTGCTATTGTCCAGGTCACCAAATGAGGGAGAGTTCACTAAATTAAAGTGCCGTGTAAGCATACAACTGATCTGAAGTAGCAAGTGCCAATTGACACTACTAAAACAATGTCTCCTAAAATGTGAATGAAGCTCTGTTTACTGTAAATCACAGTAATAATAATAGCATGGTGTATGAATAAGAGAGGGAAGGGAGTGTTGTATTCAAAGCTTACTAATTGTTATGGCATGATAAGCTAAATCATAAGAGAGTGAGTTTACAATTGCATAACCTAAAGCTGAACAAAAATATAAATACAGTAGATAGAAGATAACAAGAGAAAGAGATGATATGATAATAATACTAGCAAATGATAATGATATTCATAAAGATGTGGCCAGCATTTATAGCTATGTGGATGGTTGTGATTCAGTCTTAAAACAGTCTCGTTCTTCAAAGTATTTTAACTTGCACTAGACATTACCAGCTGCACAGCTACATGCATTCCAGCATACTTATGACCCTTGGAGTGATTCTAAAAAGCCATCTGAAGTGAAAAAATCATCCATGCTTCAGCTGTGTAATGACAACTGAGCAAGTTACAGTATAGATCTCCTGGGCGCTAAGGCTATTTTCAATGAATATGATTACAAGATAGCCTAGTTTACCATGTTACACAAGGCCTGATGTTATGTTGATGCTGGAATAGGATTTGGTTTTATTCCAGCGTAAAAAGGTTAAGGTGTCCATGCCTTTAATTAAAAATTGATGGTACACTGACCTATCATCATATTGTAAGCCACCTTAATGATATTCGTCCCCAGACTACATCATAAATATCAGGTAACTCTTGCTGCAGCATCCTTTCTTGCTATGCTTCCATTAGGCACCTGATCAGTCTTTGATATGGAGCTTTTCTTGCCATCAGTAATTTATGTAGTGGATGGCTACCACAAATAATTCATTAAAATAGTCTGGGGGTCTATATTAAC
>NW_003546294.1:179569-181159 GCF_000090795.2 Amphimedon queenslandica | reverse complement strand
TAATAGACATTAGTCACAGGACTCAGGTGAATACACTTCTGCCTTTATAGCAATGGACGGGGTAAGCACCCTAGCTCCTGGAACAAACGGAAATTTCCAAAGGGAAAAGAATATTTCTATGAAAACTGCTTTGAAAGCCAAAACAACATCCAAAAGAAATAGAGGGTGTTGAAATAAAAAGAGAACTCAAAGTATCCCCTGCTCATCGTGTTTTTCCACTTAAAAGCATCTCTTTATTCCAATTTCCATTTTCCTGACCAAGGTAGGCGTTAATTAGAACATGCAGGTCTATGACGTGGCTTCAGATTACTAAAAATAGTATACTGTCCGGAGATTAACTTGACTCAAGGTGATTTTGATGCGTTCGGGCGCCATGGTTAGCAGCATATAGACAAAATAAAAAATGGATACTATAACGAGTGAGTCAGTTTTAAATACAATATATTACTTTACTCATGAATTTTGTTATTATAGGCTACAATTTAAGTGTTCCCGTTGGCTGTAATGCCATTGGTAATAGTGGCCACACAGCAGCAGCTGAAACTAAATGCTTACTCAAATCCGTCATAGATACAAATTATGTAGGAGAAACAACACCACTTGCTAATGATTGGGCTTTGAAAGGGTGTAATATCACACAGGCAGCTTTTCAATACGCTGGATACATACGAATTGGTAAAACAGTTGGATTAATTGGATACATAATCATCGGTTGCCTTTTTGGTGGAGCTACCGGACTAGGAGCTATTGCCGGAGGAGTTATAGGAGCTGCAATCTGGGGAATTGGAGAACTTGTTATTTGGTCATTCTCCTATTATGGGAATGAGCCAGCCAGCAAAGTCACCAGGCTGCTTGATATCATAATAGCTGGTTCCATTATTGGGGCACAAACTGGAACAACGGCAACGGCAGCATTTGTGGGAGGATTTGGAGGGGGTGCCGTTTTGGGAGCTATAGAGCTCATTGGTTGGCTGTTCTCTCACTGTGAGTGCCCACAAGCCAGTGAAGGCATAAAGCTGCTTGGAAACATAATATATGGTGTATTCATTGGCGGAATAGCTGGACCAGCAGCAGCAGTTTTGGGAGGATTTGCAGGGGTGGCAAATTGGGGGCTTGCGATTTTTGGAGGCTGATGACAGAATTTAACACTTGCCATGTGTAGTTGGCGTGTGGTACACAATTTCAAATTTACATGTAAATCTTAATCAATTTAATTACAATTAATAATTTGCTTTTGATTTATTTTTGTTATCTCCCCTCTACTTTACTATCTCTCTTTACTTCCTGCAATTTGTGTTTGTTTCTTAGGCCTCTTATAATAATAGTGATACTAATTATAATTATTTATAATAATAATAAAACCAGAATAATGTAAAACATTAGGGGCGGAGCGGAGCCCTAGCCACATCATAATAATCATCATAAAGATTGAGGCTATTTAACTTTAATAATAGTTTGAAGAACAGTCAATCTGTACAGACACACTTCATCAATAAGGACTTTGCCCAATAACTTTACAAAGGATGATGAACACATTAACAGAATGAGACTCTCAAAGGACTCTATACTTAGTGAAACATGAAATTAATT
>NW_003546294.1:177590-178827 GCF_000090795.2 Amphimedon queenslandica | reverse complement strand
GGTGTCCACACTATTTGGAACATAAGAGCAAGTTCCAAATAGTGTTGACACCTTCAAACATGGTTCAACCTATACATGAAGAGCTACCTCTTAGTAGTAAGACAGTTGCAAATTGAGGCAGGGGAGGGTCAGAAAGTGAGCGATTGCAAATTGGGGCAGGGGAGGGCCAGAAAGTGAGCGATTATAGCAGCAATGATGAGACAATTAAAATCAATAATGAATGAGAAGTATACAATGTTGTGGATAGCCTACAATGCGGTGTTTTTCAGTTTCCTACGGACAGGAGGATTCACTGTTCAAAGCATTGGGGGTAATGATCCAAAGGTAAATCTCAATATTGGGGATGTGTCTGCTAATTTCCCATTTAATCCAGGTGTCTTTCAGGGCTATACTAGATTATTTAGGAAAACGAGGAATGATCGAAAACGGTCAACCTTTAAAAAAGGCCAATTTTGTATCAAGTCTGAAAGAAGTTGGAGAGACTGGGCTATAATTCGGGCCACAGTTTTAGGGCAGAGGCAGCTACTACAGCGATCAAGGTAGGGGTGGAGGACTCAATTATCAAAGCCCATGTGCAAGCGGGAGAGCTCAGCCTGTATGCAAGGCCGGAGGACTTGAGAGGTATGGTGAGAAGGATGGCAAAGGTACCCAGAGAAGACAAGGTGGGACATAATACATGATTAGAGTGGACATGTAGGGGCATGTACTGAGAGGTTGAACTGGTTCTGTGTACATATATATACATTGTATATTATGGATTATTGGGGTGAGCTTGGGCGAGCCCCACTGTAGCAGAAGTCTTCTGTATGTATGTATGTGTGCATTCAGTCACGCCCATATTTTGGTCACGCCCCATGTATGCACTACAATCTACTTATAAGTCAATGATCTAATGCGGTAGCATCATTCTAATGAAATATTGTAAAACACATGTGCATGTATGAAGCGAGAAGAAAGCTTAAGATCATCGCCATCGACCTAGCTAGAATAAAAAAGATGTTCTTCTTCTTGCTCAGAGGGCTATGATGACATCCCAGACTCAAGATTTAACTGGAAAAGCAGCCTAGCTAGCAGCAGAGTCAGCACAATACCACAAATCACTCAAGCTCGACCCATTAATGCATTGCATTCGACTATAGTAGAGCCACACTGACTTTGTCAACTTTGAATTGAAATAACTTTCTTATTTAATATATTACAGACAGCGGCTTTTTTCCATGATACTTTTTATGAGAAA
>NW_003546294.1:153589-176622 GCF_000090795.2 Amphimedon queenslandica | reverse complement strand
AAAGGCCTTCATACACGAGGCAACTTGTTGCTAGCAACATTTGTGGTTACTTTGATCTTGTAAGCAACATGTTGCTAGAAATAGAAAGATGTTCTATTTTTGGTAACATGTTGCTTGGTTGCTAGCAACAAGTTGCCTCGTGTATGAAGGCCTTAAGCCCTCCATACACTAGGCAACATGTTGCTAGCAACTTCTGTAGTCACTTTGATCTTGTGTCTAAGAATAGAATTCTGTTCTATTTTTGGAACAAGATGATTACAAGATCAAAGTAACCACAGAAGTTGCAAGCAACAATGTTGCCCCATGTATGGTGGCCTTTAAAAGAAGAGATGCCTAGTCAGCCATCTCCAAATAAAGAAATAAAATTATAGGCACATGTACATTTATGTACAATGTGCATTAGATGCTCTAAGAAATTCCCAGCCAAGCTAATCCCACCTCTTCATTACGTGGGGTGGTGCAATAGTCTGGTGACACTGCTACAGAAACTGCTACACTAAGCACAGGTTTGAGTGGACCAATCAGATTACTGCACTCACATGGAAGTAACTTTATCACATGGTCTAATCAAAATGGTTGCAAGTATGACTGACAAACCTGCTGTAGATACGATAAATGCTAGCAAAGGAACAGAAACTAACTGTAGAGGAAGTAACAGAAGAATTCTCACAATAAACTTAGTTAAAACATATACAGATTTCTTCACCCTGCAGATATTGTCCTTGAATTAACTAGAACTTTGATAGATTCCTTCTTGCCTTTAACTGCTTTAGCTCTCCTCACTTAAGGAGGCTTACATGTCAAGAAAACACCTCAAAAGAAACGTGACAGTCATGTGATTATTAGGGCAAGTGTCTCCCTCACTCTGTGTGTATGCATGTGCGTCTCCAGCCATGCCTATCCTGGTTATACCCATGTGTGCACTACTATCTATTTATGAATCAATGAAAATGTGGTAGCATTCTAATAAAAATTTTTTTCATTGATGTAGGTGTGGTTGCAATGAAATAAAATGGCAACTATCAAGGTTATGAATCTCGAGCAAATTTTGACCTTACTTGTAGCAAAATAAAACTGATCTGTTGTCCAGACACTTCTCCAGCAGAGAGAAGTTAAGAAAGCAGATATAAATCTTCAGGGTCACTTTAATCATGGTAATTGGTTGAATGACAGAATATAAAAGTTTAAATATATTTTGAATGGCTCAGAGAAAAGAACGCTTAGCAGTAGTACTCTGCTCTGCATGGTTAGCTCTATAGTTAAATTATATATATGCTTAAAAATTACAGCTGAGATTCCTTACTAACAATAAAACTAGAAGAGCAAGCTATATAATTTCCTTCCATTTGGCATGCAAGTCACAAGTTCTGCATGTGTATTGACGTCAAAATTAGCTTTAATTGTGACATCTAAATATTGTATATTCATTGATGTGGGTGTGGTTGCAATGAAATAAAAATGGCAACTGTGAAGGCTATGATGAAACGGGAGAAAGTCTTGAGCTCAGGGCCATTGACAGGGTTCTGGGGGCCCTGGTGGTACAAAGCATAGGGGAATGGCATCTGCGGTGCGCGAAGCGCGCTGAAAATTTGGCGCATATTAATTAGGGGCGTGGCTTCCGGTAGTTATTATTAGTTAAAACGTAATATTAAAGTTAAAGTTCTTATCTATTAATAAAATGGACACTGTCAGACAAGGATAAAACCGCTGAGCTTAAGAAATGAAGAAATCACTCAACGGAGTCCAGTATATTCAGTTTCTTTTCTTGTAGATGTTCATAAGTAGCTAACAAAGTAATTGTGTACAGGATATGGGGCCCCTGCCCTCTGCTCTTTCTTATGGGGCCCTGGTTTTTTGTACCTGCTACCCCCCCCTGTCAACGGCCCTGCTTGAGCTTACTTGCAGCAAAATAAAATTTGTTATCCAGACACTTCTCAAGCAGCAAGAAAGTTAAGCAGCTACAAAATATTTTTGAATTTCAGAATAAAAGCTTTCCATTGGCTCATCAGAACTAGATTGACAACTAGCAGCGAGACAGTGACTGCTCCACGGCCTCCATCATCTTTCATGATATAAGCAAGATCACTTTGATAACTGCAGAGATTCTTAACTCATAAAGGTAGAAGAACAAGCTATAAAATTTCTTTCTATGCAAATTCTGCATCAGTGTGTTGACATCAAGATTTTTAGTCTTATGTGACTACATCAACGTCTAAACATTGTACATGTACATTGCTAATCAAAAAATGTTAATCGTTTTGCTTGCCCCTTAATGTTTTACATTTGCCTAGTAACTAAAATAAGTACAGTACGTCCTCGATTATCTGAACACCTCTGTGCACTTCTATTGGGAGAGATGTTCAGATAGCTGAAATAGTCTGAATAAGTGAAATGCAACGCAGAATACAGTAGACCGACCTATCCTATACTTTTTTGAAGAATAAATGTGCATGACTTTCCTTTCTCTAACTCGCAAACCATCTCAGGCTTCTCTTTAATGGCCTTCCTCTTGGTTAAGCTCCGTGAACTCCTTGCTCCAGTAGCCATTTTAACCGGTTATTAATAAATTAACTAGTCTGAGCATGTGCATTAGAGACAGCCATGCGTTTGGATAAACGAGGGTTCGGATAAAAGAGGTACGGATAATCGAGGATGTACTGTACTATTGCATTCCTTTCTGCAAGAAAAAATTCTTGAGCAGTGTCACCAGACCTTCCCTCTTGCAGAAGGGGAGTGACCAGACTACACCCAACATTAATTGTGGTGAAAGAATTTCTGATAGATATTCTGGCACAAAGATCAAGTTAGGGATCTGGTGACAGTAATGGAAACAAACTGTATTACAAATATACTATAATATTCTATATTCTTCCATATTTTTCCATATCTGACATGTTTCTTTTTTGCAAGTGAGAACTTGCCATGACAATGTGTGGGTTGATATCATAAATTAAATTCAAAGCTTTCAACCTTCTGCCTCACCCTGTGTCATAAAGTGAATAGAATCTTCCACTCCAAGGAGCAATGACTCCAGCATAAGTGAGACCCACTACAGCTGCAAACACTAGACCAGCTGATACTATCACTGACACAATAAACAACTGCCTGAACTGTCTCCATGTGACACGCCCTTGAACATACTTCAAGAAACTGTACGCTATGGAGAGAGCAAACATGCCTGGGGAGAGAGAGAGAGAAGAGGGGAAAAAAGGGGAAGGAAGAGAGAGTAAAGAAGAGTGAGTAGTAGTAGTAATAGTAATAACATGTACATGTACATGTAATTCTCTTACCAGCTGCTGCCATATGTTCACTGGTCCTAATTGGTTGAAATCCAACAAATGGGACCTAGTCACAAAGAAAGCAAGACATATGCCAAGTTAAAAATAGTAATTCTTTCTTTTTTTGGCAGCAATCAGCCAAAAAGCAGCCAATACAAATCACAAACAATACTGGCTGTCATATTAAAAGCTTTAACACACAGTAATATTGACCGTATTACTACGTTACACATACTTGCATTGAGAATACAAGTCCAACTATATAGAAAGTTGTGTAAGCAACTAATACTCTGTTAGAGAACCGACCAATTATCATTAGAACAAGAACATGTAATGGAATAAGATTAATAATGAAGACATAACCACCCCAAGCAGACACCTGAGAGAGAGAGAGAGAGAGAGAGAGAGAGAGAGAGAGAGAGAGAGATCAAGGGAGAAGAGAGAGTGCAATAATTTTCAAATACAAATGTATGTTACCATGTAGAAGTAGGAGAGAGCAGTAGCAGCTGCCCAGAATACAGATCCTGTCTTTACTGATTTCATCCATAAGAAGTATGTGAACATCAATGCAAAAATGGCAATTCCTTCATTATCGTAGCTGCCAGCAACAGATCTTGAAATGTAACCTAAATTATCATACACATGTACATTTCCTCCAGCTGTTTTTTTTTCTTACCAGGTACAATGGCAATGAAACAGGCGCTGAACAAACCAGCTCTTGTGTTCCAAACCTCACGAGTGAAGAGAAACATTGCAATGGAAGTAAAACCACTAAGAGAGAAACAAATACATTAATTATACCACATTGAAAGTGAAAATAAACAAAATAAATAGCTAGAGAATAATGATAATAATAATAATGATAATAATAATAATAATAATAATAATAATTTTACACTATACACATTAAAACAAAGGATGATAAAATCTTGCAGTTTTTGTGTGTGAATTAAGTATAAAAACATGTAGTACTACCTGAAGGTTGGTGCAAGGAACACACAGACATCTCTAATGTGAACTGAAATATTGAGAGAATTAAGTACAAAATGTATGAACCCTGACGTGACCATTAGACCAGGATATACCTTAAAAGAAATAATTATTTGAAATAATAAATAAAAATAATGTGTTACGTACTGTTCCTCCAACAATCCTCCCCAGGGGGTACCATGCTCTGTCATCAAACCAGTTGAGGAAATCATAGAAGCCATGCTCAGACATGTAATGTGTTGATCGATAGTTAAACCTACAAATAAAAACTAATTATTGCCAATAAATTACATGTATTTATAATCTTTATCGAACAATGGTGTCACTGTATATGTATATACGACCATATTTTTAACATGTAAATAATTATTATCTATTTATTTAATTTTTAATGGTAATTGTATGCAATTTTCTTACCATGGATCAAACTCATGTATGATTGATTCGAATCTAATGACAGCAAACAAACGACTGGAGAATGAAGCAATACAGCACAGGCAGAGTACGACGACTGTGATCAATGATTGAGCCCCATCCAGTAGGTCCGCAGTCTTTTGCTGATGCGAGGCATCATATAAAACTTTTCCCGTTTCTTGTTCTTTTTTGTCTTTTCCCTCCCTCTCCTCCTCGGCTGCAGTACTAGCTGCTTTTAGTTCGGTCACTTCAACTATGGAGCCTTCGTCCGCCATGTGAAAAAGGATCACGTGAGACACCACCTTTGAAAATACAAATTGTCACACGGAAAATATTCCAGATTTGGGCGGTGTCAAAATTAAATACCGTATCCGGGAGTGTACGGAAATCACGTGGTATTTACTTTCTTTCGTTATTTTCTCAAAGGGTCTTAGCAACGAGTGCTTAACAAGGACTTAACTCTTAATTATGTTAAATTATGTCACTTATAAGTATGTAGTTCTAAAGGATTACAGGTAATCTAGAGATTTAGGCTTATTTAGTCATAATATAGTCTATTTTTAGACTAGGTTTGTTTTATTATATTCTTGCTGGTCTCATCATACTTTACACACTGGTTGAGATACTCTACAATAAAGGATACCTCGAGGTAAAATCATACAATTTAAATCATAACGCATAGCTTCCTCTCTTAATATCAGATTGATTCTAAACCAGTCGGTTTTGTACGTGCTGTAGTATCAGATGATCTTCCATTGCTGAATGCGTCCTCTCTATCCTATTGTACCAGTAATCACTCAATAACTAATAATATATCCTGCTATTATGAGACACCGCATGAATTAAACTGGCCAGTCGAGTCACGCTCTCTCTCTATCATGACTTTTGCTAAAGACAAGCTACAGGCGTCTCTGAGTCTCTCCCCTGACAGCGATGAGTTTGAGGGGATCAACGAAACTCAATATTTCACACTGGGTCCGGAACATGTTCTCGTTAAAGTTGATCATGCCGTTGTGGCGTCTCGTTTTGGTAGTGGGCGTGATCAACTCGCTGCCTCGAAGCGTCAGATGATTGGGTACTTGTTAGATTCTAGAGGGGCATTAATTAGAAAATTGAGCATTCCTGGAAAACCAGATAAAATCACATTACAGGAGCTATTAGAGGCTGGAGGCGTGTCTGGACTGGATGAACCCAGCGATGCTCTGAATGCCAAAGGACAGAGTATCAGACAAAGAGGAGTGGTCATAATTGTATCAATTTATTATCAAAACTGGTTTAATACATGGTTCGGGACCAGGTAATGCATTTTAATAAATACTAAAAAATTGAAGTTGACACAAAATGAAATTTTAATTCTGCATTAATCTATTAACCTTCCTTTTGTGTTTTCCTTTCTCTCATTTTTTTCTCTCTTTCTCCTCTCCAGTGATATTGAGTATTCTTATCAAGTCAGACACATTCCTTATATGGATTACAATTCAAAGCAGTTACTTCCAGCTATGCCTCCTCACTCTGATGATGGAACCGGTCGCAAATGGCAGCTGCTACGTAAACGATATTCAGTGAGAGTGGAGTTTCAACAGACTGGGAGTTTAGGTATATAGATTATAAATATTCTCAAATGATTAATCAGCAAAAGCTTTTTTTTGCAGCCTTCCACGTGCATACACAAAAATGAAATATCAATTTTAGATAATTCGAGGCATAATTCTTTCTTTCCCTGTATAGGCATGTTCTCTTTCTCCAGTTTATTACTAAAGCTAGTATCAGGAGTTGGTCTCCTCACATTGACTGCCACCATAATAGACACTGTGGCATTATATCTACTACCTAATAGGATGCTATACAGGAAACATGTGTATGACGAGAGTGGGGACATTAAGAAGAAAAATTGAACCATTCATATCATAATTCTACTGGACTAGCCAAATCAATTTTTGTAACACTGAGTCGATTAAATAAAAATGATTTTTACAAATAAATGAATGAAATACATTACAAAAACATGTTTCTATTACATTAACTGCTATTGGTAATATATGAATGACTGTTTATAAAGTAAAGAATGGAAGATCAAGCAGACCATTGTCCATTAGACCTCGTAATGCTTCCTCTACATCATCATTGCCTTGCTTAGGCCCACCTCCTGATACATTGCCACCAGAACTGGAAGGATTTATTACACCACCCAATCCTCCTTGTATGCTAGTAGGACTTACTATACCACCTAATCCTCCTTGAATGGTAGTAGAAGGATTTATTACACCACCTAATCCTCCTTGAATGGTAGTAGAAGGATTTATTACACCACCTAATCCTCCTTGAATGCTAGTAGAAGGATTTACTATACCACCTAATCCTCCTTGAATGCTAGTAGAAGGATTTACTATACCACCTAATCCTCCTTGATTGCTAGTAGAAGGATTTACTATACTACCTAATCCTCCTTGAATGCTAGTAGAAGGATTTACCACACTACCTAATCCTCCTTGGATATTAGTAGTAGACGATTTAATGGTAGAGTTAGATTCAGTGGTCTGTTGAGTGCCAACAGGAGGTGGTGGTATCACAATGACTGGAGTGCTAGAGGGAAGACTTGCATTAGGCGTCACTGATAGCCTAGCATCATTACTTGTGTGTGAGGTTGAAGGTATGCCAGCTCCAGTTGTACTGATATAAACTCTACCAGTGTTAGTCATTCCATTATTAGTCATAGTAGCATTATTACTAGTAATATCAAAAACACTCTTATCATGGATTACACTGCCTTGAAAAGAACTTGAGGACTGATGTCGAATATTATTACTGATAGTATTAAACTGGCCATTACTTGAAGGAGTGCTATGGTGTATTGGTAGAGTAGCACTGCTTGAAGCACCAATTGAAGTAGAAGAGGTTTTTTGCAAAGGATTAGAAGATGATGCACTGGATGAAGAAGCTGAAGAGACTCCACTAGGTTGAGGTAGCACGTTTCCTTTTTGAAACCGACCATACTGTCCTCTGTTCCTATTCAGAGCATGAAGGTGTCTTGACTCGTGTAGATATTTCTGAAATGAAAGAGAAAAACTCATGGTTAAGGGCAGTAAAAAATAATATCTACATGTAATACAAAGGGAGTGTTTTGATGAAGCAATTGGCATGCATTGTACATGCAAGTTATTAATTTTGAATCGGCTCAAACTTTCAATGAAAAAATTGGAACCAATTTCAGTAAGTCCATCCCTCCTCACTTGTCTTGATTTCGGTATTCGACCCTCGGCCTCTAGTTTTGCTCTTGCTTGTCTTCTCTTTAGGATCCGGTGATATTGCTTAGCGTTGACATACAATGGCTCTTCTTCTACAATCTCTCCTCCATTATTCAATGGGAACCTGGATAAAGCATTGAGAGCCCCAGCAGCACCTGGCACCATCTAAGGAAATAAAATTTTTAAATTCATGAAATTTGAAATTATTTCTATTCATTAATAACTAATTACCATTAGCATTTGAGTTGCTTGTAAGCTATTGAGTGAGGATAGTAGGTTAGCAATGTTGGTAGGATCAGCTCCTTTCTCAAGGGAAGAAGTAAAAAGAGCATTTTCCGCGAGTGCACTTTGTAGAGCTTGAAGAATAGCCACCTCAGATGCGTTCTATAGAATGAATAAATAAATAACTCATCAGAAAAGAATAATAAAATGCTCAGTACCTCGCTAATGAGACCAGCAAGAGCCTCTTGTTGTTGCTGTTCTGACGCCATTTTCTTAAGGGCGGGCACTAATCATTACTAATGACACTTGGGCGGGGTTTGTTGTTATAAAAAGGGCGTGGATTTGTTATTTGTGCGCATGCGCAATATACCATGTGAGTTCTATACCATGTGAGTTCTCGTGTATCAAGTATTAACAATGGCTGAAGGCGAAGCTGAAGGTGAATCTTGCTGTAAAAGACTTAAATTTGATCTTTCTCTCTTCGATGACAAGTCTGATGGTGATTTTGACGATGACTCAGAACCTTCTATCATTACTGTGAACCAATCTGCTGCAAATCAGCTTGATTTACTGCCAAATGAGGTAATACATGAGATATGCATGATGCTCTCACTAAGGGACAAGATGTCCCTTAGATTAGTCAATAGAAGACTCTACATGATATGTTCTGATCCCCATTTGTGGAGAAACGTTTTCATTGATCATGCTTATCATAATACAAATGCTCCATTCATCAAGTCGGCTTTACAAACATGTCGCCCACATGTGCAGTCACTGAGTTTAAGGGGAGAACTACCATTCAGTAAATATCAAGAAATGCTTCTTGGATCTGATAACATTTCTAGTTTAAATCTTTATGGGTTTCAAATTTCTGTCTTTGCTTTGAAGAAGATTTATTCAGATTTACACCATTTGCAGTTCTTAAGCCTCACTTTTGCTTACGAGTTGCCTTTTTCTTTGGACAAATATTTCAAAATTTTTGCTAAGCTAAAAAAAGTTGTACTGGTTTATAATTACATGTATTCTGAACCAGTAAAACTGTTTGAGAAATGGTTGTTAAACAACTGCTTGCCACAAACATTTATTGTCATTTCAGTTTATAACGAGACATATTGGTCCAGGAATATACACCATTTTCCGAATATAAATCATTCTGCTTATTTTGCAGCTTATAGGAAATATCGCCGACCTTTGAACTTTGATTTTTATGACATACCCCAGTACTCGGTCGAAATTGGCCCCAATAGCTCCGAATCTGTTGCTATGACTGTTAATGGGGAGCTATTGGTTACAATGAGGGATTTGATCACGCCAATGAATAATGATGTTAGCCAAAGATATGCTGTTTTTAAAGATGAAGCTGTCACTCCTGGCCTGTCAGTTTATAACAGTCAATATGGAGTTAACATCACCGTACTTGGATTTTCTTGCGTAACCGTATCACTAGAGTCCTTTCGTATAATTGTCAAGGATACCCCTAACGTATTGGAGGTCAGTTTGAAGGGAAGTATTATATCCGATTGTCTTAACGCTTACATGGTCCCATTATCTGTACACTGCCTCAAACTAAGAGGATTGGATGTGTCTTGTTTCTCTAGTAGCTCCAGAGTAAGCGTCAACTTTGATGTAGAGCATTTTTGGAGCCTTTTGTCGAAAATGAAATATTTGGAATATTTATTAGTCAAATGCTGCTCTCTCTCACCACTTAACTCCAACTCACAGGCTGGTAAACATCCATTAAGAGTCCTAACTGATAGAGAATTGGCAGTAAAGGAAAGGGTTATTGGTCACATTAAGAGAATGACCAGACTCAAAGGTCTTCACGTCGTTGATGCTACTGAAACTGAAGAATTAGATTATTTTATTAGTCAACATTTGCTTTCAATGATATCAAATCTGGAGTCTCTTTTATATCTGGGAGTCAATATTGGATTTGCTGCATGTATTGCTTCACTCAAGTCGTACAATATTGAAGGGCTTGAAAGCATTCTTCAGAAATGCCAGAAACTTTCTGTTCTTATTATTAATTGTACACCAATCAAAGTTATCGAACTACCAGTGGATCCAGCACTATACGGTAATCTCACCCATCTCTGGCTTCATTGCTCATTTACACCAATGGATTTGGTATTCGGTGATGCTCTGTCTATTAATAGTAAGAAAAAATTGAAACATTTACTCTTGAGACGTCAAAATGTCAGCACTGAAAAAGATGTTCTGGATAGAATGATAAAGGAGGATAATTTTATCACCCTTTACGAATTTGCAAGAGGTACGTTTAATAGATATGACAGAAATAGAAGTAAGAATTGGAGTAAGCAGTCAGGGCTAGACCGTCATGTAGCAGAGTTTCCAACTTTATATTAATTACAAAAAGGTTGTATTTATAATAAAATTTGTAGGTACTGGTTATTTTTGTGTTTGTTTTAGGTTTATTTTTCTTTAGTTGTTGTTTTCTTTTTGTTTTTATAACATTGTTATTATTGAAATAAAGCATGATGGAACTGGTCGCAAATGGCAGCTGCTACGTAAATGATACTCAGTAAGGGTGAAGTTTCAACAGACTGAGAGTTGAGGTATATCGTAGACTATAAATATTCTCTTGTTCTCTCAGATTATAAATCAGTAAAACTGGCAGCTTGCATTAGCTATAATATTGATTAATCCTATGGTTCACATTTAAATGCTAGCCTACAATCCTACATGTGCATACACAAAAATAAAATATCAATTTTAAATAATTCAAGACACAATTCTTTCTTCCTCTGTATAGGTATGTTCTCTTTCTCCAGTTTATTACTATAGCTAGTATCAGGAGTTGGCCTCTGCCACCATAATAGACACTGTGGCATTATATGTATTACCTCATAGCAAGAGTAGGATGGTATACGGAAATAATGTTTATGACAAGAGTGGGGACATTAAGAAACATCAAACCATTCATATCATGATTTTACTGGACTAGCCAAATGAATTTATGTTCTCTTTCTCCAGTTTATTACTATAGCTAGTATCAGGAGTTGGCCTCTGCCACCATAATAGACACTGTGGCATTATATGTATTACCTAATAGCAAGAGTAGGATCGTATACGGAAATAATGTTTATGACAAGAGTGGGGACATTAAGAAAAATCAAACCATTCATATCATAATTTACTAGCCTATAATCAATTTTTGTAACACTGAGTCAATTAAATAAAAATGATTTTTACGAGTAAATGAATAAAATACATTACAAATTTTATAAAACATGTTCCCTATTACACTAACTGCTATTGATATAATATATGAATGTGTTTATAAAGTAAAGAATGGAAGCTCAAGCAGACCATTGTCCATTAGACCTCATAATGCCTCCTCTAGGTCATCACTGCCTTGCTTAGGCCCACCTCCTGATACAGGATTGTGCATGTTTCCTTTCTAAAACTGGCCATGCTGTCCCCCCTCTTCCTATTAAGAGCATGAAGGTGTCTTGATTCGTGTAGATATTTCTGAAATGAGAGATTGAAACTCAAAAAATTGCTATTGGAAATTTAACTCAAATGGTTAAGGGTAGTAAAAATTAATCCAATGGGAGTGTTTTAATGAAGCAAAATTCGCATACATGTACATGTAAGTTATTAATTTTGAATCGGCTCAAACTTTACAATGGAAAAATTGGAACCAATTTCAGTCAGTCCATCCCTCCTCACTTGTCTTGATTTTGGTATTTGACCCTCGGCCTCTAGTTTTGCTCTTGCTTGTCTTCTCTTTAGGATCCGGTAAAATTGCTTAGTGTTGACATACATGTATAATGGCTCTTCTTCTACAATCTCTCCTCCATTATTCAACGGGAACCTGGCTAAAGCATTGAGAGCCCCAGCAGCACCTGGTAGGATCTAAAAAATTATATTTTAATCAATTTCACGTAATTCAAAGTTACTGGTATTTTACTATTAAAAGCCTGGTTAGCAATGTTGGTAGGATCAGCTCCTTTCTCAAGGGAAGAAGTAAAAAGAGCATTTTCCGCGAGTACACTTTGTCGAGCTTGAAGAATAGCCACCTGAGATGAATTCTATAGAATAAATAAATAAACAAATCATCTTAATAAGATGCTGTTCTGACGCCATTTTATTAAGGGCGGGCAATGTTGAGTCTTTGCGGGCGGGGTTTGTTGCTATGGGGCGGGGATATGTTGCTATTAGAATGGGCGGGGTCTAACTAGCTACTAGTACTAGTATCATATGCAAAAATGGCTACTCCTCACTCATCGTTTCCCAGTGGCTACCAGCAGCCTCCTTCTCTTCAACCTGGAGCCAGCTACGTCTCTCGTAATTTGCCTAGACAAAACATTTATGGGGAAATGGCTACTAATGACATGCTTCAGCGTATGGTTCACTACAGCGAGCGATCTACATCAGTCGCCGCCGATCAGTTTTTCAACCCAGTCGAGTTGAGCCACAAATATCATCAAGCAGAGGAGCAGTCCCTCTCCCCCTCAGCCTCAGAGACGCTCAAGAGAAGCCACTGGAAGCCTTCCTCAAAAGCTGACAAGTGTTATGATCCTAAATGTGCCCAGAAGCTCTCCCGTTTGATCAAAAAACGAAATTGTTGCATGTGTGGTGAAGTGTTCTGTCAAAAATGTACGTCATTCCGTCGCAAGTTATCACCTGATGCTACCCCAGACCCTACCTTAGGCAAACCCTGTCACGTCTGCAATGTCTGCTTCAACACTGACGTTGATGATATCGGGAATGAATATGATTGGACACGAGTTTTTTTGGATCAGAGGCATCACTTGATATCCTCTCTACGACAGAAAGAAGAGGAGTCACTCTCTAAGCCCATACCTTCTCTCACGACGGCTAATAGTAAATTAAAGAGAGAGCGAGTACAGCAAGAGTTGAATAGGCTAACAATTGGTTTTGCTGGTAGCAATAGCTGGATAAGGAGCATGCTGTCCATACCAGCCTGGCAGAAGAGCCCTCACTGGAAGGAGCCTCGTAGGTCCCACCAGTGTCTCGATTGTCACAGCTCATTTAAGAAATTATCAAAGAAAGTGAATTGTCGTGTTTGTGGTCAAGTCTATTGCTCTTCTTGCACAAAGGCAGAGCTGATTATTTTCCTACCCAACAATGGCTGCTCCTCTCCTCAATGGGCTATCAATGGGAAGGTAGGTACACCTACCTCTCCACATGCCACTGTACTCCTGCCGGTTTGCAGGATGTGTGAGAGTGAGTTAGAGGAGATACTTATTGATGAGATGGAGTCTGCAGCTGGTGAGGAGGAGGAAGAGGAGGAGGAAGATTTTATGGACTGTCTCTCTCAGTTGCACTTAGCACTCTTTACATTCAAGTCACGTATTGAAATATGGCTGCCGCAATATCAGAAGCTTGTTGATTCAATGGATATTGTTGATGGGCAGTCAAAACTGGTTAGCGATTTAGCAAAATCTCAATCAAATCTCTCGGATCAGTTCTCACAAATGGCCATCGAAAGTCAAAAACTCCGTCGTCTTGAGCCTCTCACTCCCTCACAGGCTAAGGTACTCAAGAATATAACAATAGCAATGTATCATTTCTACAGCGAGAACATGTACCTCTTTCGTACTAGTAAAGAGAAGCTCAGTGAAGTGATGCCAGTAGAAAGTATGGAGCTGCTTCAAGATGCTGTTGATCAGATTAGCTATGACAGGGTCCATATAATTGTACGACAGATAGCATTCGAAGCAGTCAATTTTGAATTGAGTCACAAACTCACCGGGCAGACATTCACCCAGCAGCTGGTTCATTTGACTGAGATCATGGAGGAAGAGGGCGAGATTTATTTTGCAAAGAAACGCAAAAATTGGGACAAGCATCTCAAAGATGTCCAACGCATGGTCCGGGAAGATTACGAGGGAGCTAATCCCATGGGGGAGAAAAGAAGAAGACTAAGGCTACCAAAGAACATTAAAAAGCAACCTCATTACAAGCTAGTCATACATTACAAGCTCCTCTCTCAATGTTGCAATTATCTTAAGAGGATCTCTCGTGAATTGGATGCTAAGACGACTGAGAGTGTGTTTGGACGCACGAAAGCAGAGCTATCATCCATTTGTGACGGATTTGATAAGGAGAAGATTAAACTGAAAAAAGATAACCCACAGGCATTCATCAAAGACGGAAAGAGGTGAGATCACTCCTTTAGTTGACTGTTAACATTTCAATTAACAAGTGTATACATGATTGATTCTTGTATGATGTGTGTGTATGTTGTTCACAAGCATTAATGACTTTTATACTGTTTTTATGATTAATTTTTCATGATGATTTTTTCTAATTAATACAAATTTTACACAAGATAAAATAAATAATAATAATTAGTATAGGCTTATTTAAAATAGAATATTTATAAGTAGCTAGGTAGGTTTATATATATTATATACATGTACTTTTATGTCTAATAATAATAATAATTAGTTTTGTGGTGGGTTAAAATATGTGACAAATAAAATACCATAATGTAGTAAATGCTCACTCGTTGTTAATATTGTAATTATCAGTTATAATCTTTTTAAAGATGGCGGAACTCTGCTAGTCTCAGCGGGGTTGTATTACATGCATACAATCTACTGTTGGGATCCATAGCACCTCCTACACATTTTATAGGCGTGCAGCCTGGTAGGATTTCCCCTATATCCTTCACTGGAGTACTACTATTGTAGTATATGCCACTCTCTCCACTTCCAATCTCACCACAAGCATTGATGCCCAAGTATGGTTTTGAGGGTGTGCAGAGTGGGGAGAGCCCTGTGATTGTATTGGGGGTTCTTGAGAATCCACTGCTTCCATTGTAGCCACTGCCAGGTTGTTGGGGTGGCTTTGATCCAGTCCAGTAGGAAAGGAAAGGTGATAACGAGATGTTGTTTATATCAGGAAAATGTGGAGCAAGCTCATCTTTTAGCGGAGTGAGATAAGAGAGATCAAGCAGGGAGTTGTTGCTAGTGTCTAGAGGACCGCTGCTGGATTGATGCTTCTCTACGGAAGAGTGTTGAGATGGTACGTGTGCTGGGAGAAAAGGCTGGATTGAAGGTGGATACATCTGTGGATAAGAAGTGGAGTGATGGTGCTCCAGAGGATGAACTAAGAAGTTTCCTGGCTGGCTGCTGTTCTCTTTATCTGCCAGTGAGATTGGTGACATGTGAAGGCTGGGCGATGATGATAATACATCTCGACGCTCCTTTTGTGAAGACTCACAGTGCGAGGGCACAAATTTCCCTTTACTACGTATAACCTGTGATGAGTTGGTGGCACTCTGATTGAGGTAGACCGATGATGGGTCTATGACTGGTGGGCGCAATGTCATCAGCAGCTTCATGCACCTCTCCACTTCTTCCTGTCCCTCTGAGAGGAGGGTCCAATAGGCTCCGTTACCACGTCTTGGTGGATCAATGTAGACCTTTTGGAAGAGATTCTTTTTTATGGACAAATTGTGTCGAATTGAATTCTATAAAAATTAATAATTAAATTCAGTAAAATGTAATGCTATGTATGTACCTTCCAAGCTCTTGCTTCTGGCATTCTAAAGAAGGGAAAGTTGTCTTCAATCCACCTGTAAATTGAATTTAATGTAAGCATGTTCTGTGGGTGACTATTTATTGCTAGTGAAATTAAAGCTGCATAGGAGAAAGGTGGACGAATGCTCTCAGAATCTGCATTTGGTTTTACATCACTAGTAGGCTGCTGTTTAGGTTTCCCATAGCTTAGCTTCTTACGTCCTTTAGGTCCAGCCCCAGGCTGATTGAAAGCCCTATAGTTTTCTCCACTATTTCCAGTATTTTCCAGTGGAGGGAAATGAGGATCCATTGTTCCTAGCCAACGTATATCAGTCAAGCTGTCATCTATAACTGAAAAAAATTGTGGAGCTTGTTGCTGCAGTTTTGGCATCATCAAGCAACTATTGTTGTTCAATGGTGCCAGAGTTTGCTTAGGAAATGCAGGTATCATAGTGGTACATTCAAACAACACAGGACTTTGTTCCTTTCTGATCTATAATGCGAGAGAGACGGAGAGAGTCAAATACAATGCTACCATGGATACGAATAATAATTTTAATGTACTTTCGCGGGAAAGACTGTGTTGCTATCGGTGGTTGCTGCAAAAATGCTGTACTAAAGCAGACGTGGGCGAGTGTAAATATAATAGCAGTATTGTACAAACATATAACTTACACTGCTGGAATGAAAGCGGGGGAAGATAAGGAGATTGCTATCTAATCTATGGTGACACCTCCAGCAAAATAAACTGCGAGCTGCGATAAAAGGTGGGCGGATATTTTCCCGCCGTGATTCGAATCGAGTTCTGCGCATGCGCAGTGGAGCAATGGCGGCCTCTGCCCGTGAATCCATTCTCCTTTTTTCGTGGGTAAACAACAAACATGTTATTCTGTCATTTAATTATTCATTTAATAGGGAGCTAACAGTTATGGTCAGCTTGGAATAGGAAATACTATAGACCAAAGCTCTCCTGTATTTTTAGAAAACCCAATTCAAAAATGGCAGCAGATCACAGGGGGAGGGGCTCACACTCTCCTACTAACTAGTGAGAGAAAATAATTATGATGGGTTATGCATGTACATGTAGGTAATGGGGACCTTTATTCGTGCGGTTGGAACAAAGAGGAACAATTAGGACATCAATTGTTACAGAAAGACAAGTCATTAAATATTCCGAAACATATTCCAGACCTACCTAAAATTCTTAAAGTTGCTTGTGGATGGAGTCATAATCTAGCGATTGATGGTAAGTACATTTCTGCTCATAGCAACTTATTTTAATTTTATTAGAACATGGTAGACTTATTTCTTGGGGCTCAAATAAGTACGGGCAGTTAGGAGGAGCACAAGAATCAGGAAACACTTCATTGTACATAATACTAGACAAAGCTGTGGGTCCATTATGAATAAAGTATATCTTTAATTTTTAGTTTAGGCATTTAACAGTGAGCCTGTGATTGATATAGGAGCTGGATTAAGACATTCTGCTGCTATTAATGGTAACTTGAGTCTAATTTATTAGACATAGGAGGTTGGGGATTGGTATGTTGGTTAGGTACTGGAAGTCTCTTTACTTGGGGAGATGGCAAGAAAGGACAATTAGGACACCCTGACCTTACAACTATTAAGAAACCAACACAAGGTACATAGATAGTTAAAGGGAGATATTGAATAGCCACTTAATATGTTTTCTAGTTTCATCAATGGCTGGCATGATATGTGAAGGAGTATCACTTGGATCTCATTTCACTGCAGTTAGAACAGGTTTAGTTTTCAAAGCCTGAAATTACTTTTAAACAATGTTCAGACATTGCTTCTGAACATTGCTTAATTTGATCTGCTATTTTTATGAAACAATTTGACAGATTTCCCACAGGATTTTGACATAGTGCTCATGCAGCTTCTTGTCAGTGGATTGTAAAAATTGGGCCAATACCCTGTACTGTAGTACAGGGTATTTGAAAAAAATCACAAGAGGAGAATTATCCATTTTTATAATTTTTTCTGATACATATACATGTTTTTGCTGATTCGAATCAAGTTTGGATTTTTTTATGAATTTCTAAAGTTGCTCAAAAATTGGGCCAATGACCAAAGACTATTTGGTCTTTGGCCAAATTTTGTCCAAAATGGCCAGGAGATTTTTATAATTGTTTCTGGTACATGTACATACATTGTATATACTTACACGTTATGTAGAAAGTTTGTGCTGATTTCGATCAAAATTGGATTTTAAAAATAAATGTTTAAAATGTTATTTGACTGTTATTCAGGCTCTTTAGCACTTTCTTTTTTTTCTTTCTTTTTTAGTCGAAGGTGATGTGTATTGTTTTGGTGATAATCGTCACGGACAATGCGGAGCTCCTCCTCCCAACAATGCCGTGGGTGATGCCTCTAAACTAGTCCTACTTCCAAATAAGGTCGATAGATTACCACCCGTGTCTGAAATTCACTGCGGATGGAGTCATTGCCTTGCTGTTACTAGTAAGTAAGGGTATCTTTGTAACAACTAAAATTTAAGGACAGGAGATAGAAGGAGAAGACAAGAGGAGAAAAATGATATATTCTTGGGGTAGAGGTGACTATGGACAATTAGGTATTGGTAATACTATTGATCAGTATCAGCCACAAGAGATATCATCATTGCATGGAGTACAGCAAGTTAGCAGTGACCCAACATAATAATGATTTATTATTATTCGCAGGTTTGTTGCGGTTCAGAGCATAATTTAGCCATTAATGGTGAGCTTGTTACTACTTTTAGAGCAAGAAGTAATATGATATTGCATTTCCTCTGCATGAGAATAGGGAAACCAATATTTCCCTTAAAATGGCAAGGAAGGCTAATAAAGCAGATATGCCACTGTTGCAAAAAAATTTGATGTAGAATAACAGCCTCAACTTGTGAAGCATGCACAACTACTGACATGTATAAGCTATGACAGCAGGTACTGTCTCTAGCTTTTAACACAACCTTTTATTGATCCAAAATGTCATGAGCTGATGATGAAAGTTCATAATTTTAAACCAAGATAACTTCATCAAGATTTATGTATTTACACGTGTACATGTAGCTGTAGGAAGTATAGCCTTTTGGATAGCTTGGCCTGGGGGCTGAGCCCCTTAATGTTTTACATTCATCTAGTTACATGTATTATTATGTTTATTAGGAGATGGAGAATTATTTTCATGGGGCTGGAATGAGCATGGCAGTTGTGGCAATGCTGATACTAGTAATAGACTGACACCTGGTTTAGTATTGCTACCAAAGTCACATGACTTAGAAAAATCGACTTCAGAATCTCCTACTCTAAATGTTATCATTGGTAGTGGAGCTGGTTGTTCTTTCATTTCAACAATAACAAATACTTAAATTATTAGTGAGTGAATGATGGAATTTGTGTGTACAAAAGATAAAGAGAGAGAAAAGGAATGAATCAAAACTAAAAGAGCAATTATAAGGAAGGAAGAAAGAAATAAAGAACAATTGAAAAAAGGAACACTACTCTACATAAAATTATGATAATAATTATAATAAAGGAATATTTTATAGTCATCAGTTATATTTTAGTGACATTTTCTTTTCCTTGAACATCTCCCTAACATAAAAGACATCATTTTCATTTAACTTGCTGCCCCATATCAAGTACAATGGAATCATTACGGCGACCAGTAGACGGTCGTATGTCATGGTGGGTACGGCCCAGAGGACAATAATGGGACAAAGGAGGACAGGGTGACGCATGTGACTATACAGCCCCTTGTGATCCTCTGATTTCGACGATAAGGGAGATTCAAGACCTTTATAATGACAATATAGCTATTTTTTTTAAATAATAAATTAATATGGATAAAAGGAGAAGGAGACTTACTTGTTTAATTCCTAGTAGTTCAAGATAGTCTACAGTGAAGAGTGACAATGCCATAGAGCACCAGCTTATGGTGTGGATGGTTCCCACGATGCTAAGAAAGAGGGTAGAGTCATCGGGACAGTGCCACAGCTGGTATGGGATGGGTCTCCATAGCCAGTGAATAAACTGAAAAGTAACAATAATAATAATAGGTATTTGAAATGAATACTATTGTAATTACTTACTTCTAGTACGATGCAGGTAGTAATGGTGTAGAGGGCACGAGAGAAAGGGCCCATGTTCAATTTGTGGAGAACAGCATCAATGTTTAGCCAATGCATAAAAGAATGCTGGAGAACAAATATGAACATTAGGAGTCCATTAAAACCAATGTCCTTCATCAAAGCATTCACTATGAAGAGAAATTAAAATGTATACAATAAAATATAATTGATTATACTGGATGCTGGGAAAATTTCAAATCACTAAATTTACATGAACTTTGGAAGATTTTACTTTTTAGTTTAAAATTTTATTTTTTGAAATCATACATATTGTGGTATAAACAATTATGTATATACACATTATCATGCACCACTTATTATTATCAAAATAATTATTATTATTTACCATCAGTGACATTGTTATCACTGCGATACTGATGAACCACTAATGGAGTGAAGGAGGCTGGCAGTACGAGGTGTCTCAGAAATGAAACAAGAACATAAATGTAAAGTATAAGTGTCACTATGATTTCAATGAAGAAAGAGAGAGAAGAAACAAAATGGTTCCTTTGAACTGTCCCATATTCCCGTCCCTCCTCTTCTTCCTCCTGCAGACCCAGTCCTTGGTCAGGTGAAGCTTGATGTACTGTTAAATCATCAAATTCCTCTTCACTGTCTGCCATTTTTACCACAGAGATCCCAGGCTAGGAAACCTATCACGTGATGTAAAAGCTAGTCTAGTTAACTAACCAGAGTTAATAAGTTTAGTCACGTGTCTACAATCTTGCATTCTGGTTGGCCAGTTCTTTCCCGGGAAGACTTGTTTTAAAAGGAGGACGGACTCACTCTCTTCCCTCTTACTCTCTCTCTTCCTGAGGCTTCTCTCTTTTCAGTAATGGCGGAGGGACCACCCCCTGAGGATTTCTCCAAGCTCTCAATTGAAGCCAAACTTGCCCATAAAGTATGAGAATTGCTGTGTCATCCCTTCACGAGACTATCCCTTCATCAAATATATATAATATTATAATAATGATTTTGATATAATATATGTACATGCATGTTCCTTCTTATTTAATTCCCCTTTAGGTATGGAAGGCAAGGTTAATGGGTTATGAGGAGGCGACTAAGTTGTTTAAAAAAATAGATGATGAGTCCAGTCCAGAGTACAATCCTTACACTCCTTTGGTTCGTAAGTTTCCTGTTGAAGCAAATGCTGTAGCTCAAGAGAAGGCACTTGAAGCAACGCTGGCCTTTGTAGAGTTTGCCTCTGCGGCTGGAAAGTGAGTATTTAAAAAAAATTAATTAGTTATTAGTCATTATTTTGTGTTAATTTGATAATGTTATTTTTCTATTTATAAGCATGGGGGAAATATTTACTTTGCATTATTATACTAAGTGCATTTACTCTACTTCTCTCTCTCTCTCTCTCTCTCTCTCTCTCCCACCAGAATTTGTTCTGAAGTTGTTGCTGGTATTGTAACTAAGTGTCTTAATGCTCGTCCTAAGACAAAGGAACTGGGCGTGTCCATATGTCTGATGTACGTTGAGACTGAGAAACAAGACCTAGTCATTGTAAGTATTTTGCCCAGTGACTCCACCCACTAATTAATTGCATGCTCTTTAATTAGGAAGAAATATTAAAAGGACTGTCTAATAAGCAGCCAAAGATTGTTGCTGCTTGTATTGGAGTAGTAGCAAGAATACTAAAGTTAGTGTCCCTCTATACTGCTCTGTACGTTGTATGTTAGTTATTTAAGTGCTCTGTGTTGTAATTTTTGAGGGGCTTGAGTTTTGTTATTGTTGTCATTTAATCACCATTTGCCAAAATTAAACCAGCCATATTTCAAATGTCTTATGACCACCCACAAATTTGCAAATTTAAAATCCTTAAAATATGGAAATTCACCAAAATTTCACCCCCTCCAAAATTGCCTTTATTCCTCTCCCCCTCTCTCTCCTTGAATTCTCTCTCTAATATTTACATTTTCATATACACATGTACATGTAGTACGATAGTGTATAGTGTACAGTTATAGTTTTGTATGTCCTTCTTGTCCCACTTTACGTTGATTCCTCTCTCTTGTCAATTACTCCTCTTCATTCCTCTTCTCCTCAGAGAGTTTGGTATAGGAGTGTTGAATATCAAGTTATTACTGAAGTCAGTTCCAAGCATGTTTGATCATAGTGACAAGAATGTACGAGCTGAGGTAAATTACTAATAACAATTAATAATAATTATTGTTAATTTTAATGTTATAGGCAAAGGCTCTAGCCATCGAGTTGTATCGGTGGGTGGGCGTGGCTTTAAAAGCATCCATTGATGGGAAGCTGAAGCCTATACAGGTACTTCGTTATTAGTGGGTGTGGTCTAATGGCTAATTGTTAATAGATGAAAGAGTTAGAAGAAGAGTTTGGTAAGTTGACTGATTCAGGTCCACCAGCTCCTACAAGACTACTCCGTTCCCAGCAAGCAGTTGCCGCTCAAGCCCCACCCACTGCTGACACTGATCCTGATGAATCTTTAGGTAATTATGATTCATGAACTAACCTTTTATTTTACTGTTTGTAGGCGGAGCTGTTGCCGTGGTAACTGCACCAGCGATTGATCCATACGATCTTTTAGAGGCAGTCAATGTCTTGGGAAAAATGCCGAAAGACTTTTATGAGAAAATTGTAAGTTTTAGTTTAAATTAAGTTTTGAGTTAAAATTTTTAGTTATTATTTTTATACAAGATTTTAAAAATTATATTTGTAGGCGGACACTAAATGGAAGGAGCGTAAAGAAGCACTTGAAGCTGTATTACCTCTAGCTCAATCACCAAAAATAGAAGAGGGAGATTATGGGGAATTGATAAAAACACTGAAGAAGGTACAAAGTACATGCACTATAATTTCATTAAGAATAAAGTGTATCTACTCTTGGTAGTATCTTTATTTATTTACAGTATAGCGCTTTAATTTGGCGGAGTTTTATTTTGGCGATTGGCGGTCTGCAAGCAGAATTACCAATATTAAAACCACCAATCATTAATGCGCATGCTCAGTAATGCATGTGTACACAAAAATCGCCAAATTAAAAACTGCTAATTACAATTTTACAGCAAAATCACCAAAATAAAGCCCTATACGGTTAATATTGTTGTGTTTTATTTCATTACTATATTGTGCATCCTCTCCAGGTTATAGCAAAGGACAGTAATGTATTGGTAGTGGCATTAGCTGGTAATATACTGACTGGTCTCGCTAAAGGATTGAGGAAGAAGTATGGTCCTTATGCTAGTGTCTCTCTCGC
>NW_003546294.1:149660-153392 GCF_000090795.2 Amphimedon queenslandica | reverse complement strand
GGGGAGGGAGGGAAAGAGAGAGAGTAATGATTATTCTAATTATAGCCCCTCACTTTAGACTACACTCACTAACATTCAAGATGATGTTCTAGAGGCTCTTGGTAATAAGAATCCATCAGTAAAGTCTGAAGTTCTTTTGTTTCTCTCTCGCTGTTACTCTCAATGTGTTCCTGCAATGATACCTAAACCTTATCTCAAAGCAATGTGCCCTGTAGTAGTACAGGTAATGTACTAGCTGTTATACTATACATGTAGTTAATTATTTAGCTATTTATTTATTTAATAATTTATTTATTTACCTATTTTATTTGTGTAATCTTGTGGAGTCTAGACACAAACAATATTTTTGCATACATGTACATGTACATTATTGTAACTGCAAATATCATTAGCATATTCTCACATTCACACATTGAGCATATGTACATGTACATGTACTTCTGGATTTTAATTTTATTGTTATTGTAATTTTCACTATCTTTTCAAGTTTTAATTAATAGATGTACAATTGTACATGTATCAAAATAGTATACAAGCAATTATTGTGAACTTTACTTTGTAACCTATTTATTTACATGTACATGTATGTACATTTACTCTACATAATACTTCTGATTTTATATCTTTTCTTTAGCGTTTGGATGATACTACACCACAAGTCCGTGATTCTGCCTGTGAGGTATTGGGTACACTATTGAAGCTCCTGGGGGAGAGAGCCATGAACAACTACCTGGAGGGAGTCGACAAGACTAGAATGACTAAAGTATTTAACCACACCCACTTAACAACCACACCCACTTTGTTGTAGATTAACGAATGTATGGAGAAGGTTGAATTAAAGGCCCCTCCCCCTGGAATGGCTCCTCCTCCTCAAGCTGCCCCTGCCAAGCAACCAGCAAAAGAGGTTAAGAAAGAAGCTCCATCCACTGACGAGGCTGAACCTCCAAAGAAGAAACCAGCTCAAAAGAAAGTAATGAATAATAATTATTTGTATTTTATAATTTTTAATTTTTGTAATTTTTAATAGAAGAAAAAAGTCGAGGAAGAGCCTGAAAAGAAAGAAGCTCCACCCAAAAAGAAACCAGCAGCTGAGAAGAAGCCCCCTCCTTCATCAGGGGGTGGGGCTTCAGCAGGGGGCGGGGCTTCAAAGAGTAAGGGTAAAGGAGGAGGAGGAGCAGTCGGTAAATTTGATGAACCACCAGATGTATCAGAACCTAATATTGCCGTAAGTATGAGCACAAGTACATGTACATGTACATATATACATACATGTAGTACATGTACATGTACATGTGTACCAGTGTGTCTACTCTACGTAAAGTCTATAAGCAATACCTGAGGACTGAGATACATGTATCTGCTTGAGGTGAAGCTGAGGGCAGATATCAAGGGACTCAGGTATTACATAACTGATACTCACCTCCAGACACGCTGGACTGAATGTAAGAGTATATGTACATGTAATTATACATTGTAACATTTTAGCGGCACTGTTGCAGTAGCGATACATGTAGTATGTGGCACTGCATGTACATGGAAATTGACATATTTTATTATATTTTTTAGGACGAGGAGATAGAAGATAAAGCTAATGATGTCTTGCCTGATGGGTTGCTGGCCAGATTAGCTGAGACAGCATGGAAGGAAAGACTAGCTGGACATGAGAGCTTTAAAGAGTTTGTAGAAGGACAAGCACCTGAAGCTATGCAGTCAATACTGTTCATTAAAATATTAGCAAGGAAACCAGGATGGAAGGACAGCAACTTCCAAGTACAGTGCAATACATGTATATGTACAATATTCATTCTCTTTCCCTCCCTCCCTCCTCTCTCTCTCTGTCTCTCTCTCTTTATGTACATGTACATGTAGGTCATGAAAGCCAAGTTTCAGCTAATCACTGTCCTGGCAGAAAAAGCTAAAGTATTTGGAAAGAGGTCGACGAGTCTCGTGATACCTCCTCTTGTTGACAAGTTTTCGGACTTGAAGCTAAAAGGACAGTGTTCAGAGACTCTCCTCATGATAGCTGAGAGGATGACCCTGAACTACACCAGCCTCCAAGTGATGAAGGCTGCCTTTGAACACAAGAGCCCTAAAGTACAGTCAGAATCACTGGAGTGGCTCAGTCAAGGGCTAAAGGAATTCGGATTTTTGTAAGTACATGTACATGTATGTAGTCTAACACTGCTAGTACATGTGCATGTATTTGTAAATTCGTATTATAATGAGAATATTGATTAGTGGAAAGTCCTTAACATCAAATTTGCAATTACATGTACATGTACTTATCAGAATTGCCAATTTCCAAATTTAGTATTAGTATTACCTCTGCTATAATAATAATTATTGTTATTATTTATGATATTTTCAGGTTGAATGTAAAGCCTCATGTTGATTACATTAAGAAAGGACTGGCGGCGTCTAATCCAGCAGTGAGGACAGCTGCTATCAACCTCTTGGGTACAATGTGTATGTACATGGGAGCACAGCTGAGGATGTTCTTTGAAGGAGAGAAAGCAGCACTGCTGCAGCAGATTGACGCTGTTTTTGAAAAAGTAAGGAAAGAGGCAAAGGTCATTAATATTCACAATTTTTATTACATTTTCTGATACATATTGATGTCCTTATGCTGTGTAGAAAGTTTGAGCTGATTCTGACTTCAATTTTGCAAGTTATGGTCATTTTAAGAAAACACCAAAATTTTGAAAAGTACCCAAGGCTATAGCCCATGGTTTTTTCTGAAAAATGGCTCCGAAATCACCCTCAACTTTTATTACATTTTCTGATGCATATTGATGTTCTTATGCTGTGTAAAAAGTTTGAGGTGATTCCGACTTTAATTTTTTAAGTTACGGCCATTTTAAGAAAACGTCAAAATTTAGAAAAATACCTAAGGCTATAGTCCATGATTTTTTTTCCAAAAAATGGCTCCGAAATTGCCCTCAATTTTTATTGCATTTTCTGATACATATTGATGTCCTTATGCTGTGTAGAAAGTTTGAGCTGATTCTGACTTCAATTTTTCAAGTTACGGCCATTTTAAGAAAACATCAAAATTTAGAAAAATACCCAAGGCTATAGTCCATGGTTTTTTTCCAAAAAATGGATCCGAAATCACCCCAAGTTTTTATTACATTTTAAAATACATATTGATGTCCTTATGCTGTGTAGAAAGTTTGAGCTGATTCTGACTTTAATTTTTCAAGTTATGGCCATTTTAAGAAAACGTCAAAATTTAGAAAAATACCTAAGGCTATATATAGTCCATGGTTTTTTCCGGAAAATGGCTCCGAAATCACCCTCAATTTTTATTACATTTTCTGATGCATATTGATGTCCTTATGCTTTGTAGAAAGTTTGAGCTGATTCCAACTTTAGTTTTTAAAGTTACAGCCATTTTAAGAAAACGCCAAAATTTGGAAAAATACCTAAGGCTATAGTCCATGGTTTTTTTCCAAAAAATGGCTCTGAAATCACCCTCAATTTTTATTACATTTTCTGATACATATTGATGTTTTTATGCTGTGTAAAAAGTTTGAACTGATTCCAAGTAAAAATTTTCAAGTTATGGCCATTTTTACTACATTGTGTATGTAGAGAGTTTGAGCTACTTCTGACTTCAATTTTTTGAGTTACATGTATGAGCATTAATTTAAAAAATACATTCACATATAAATTTAAAAGAATTATACTTTTACATACATGTAAATCTACATGTAAATGTACATGTACATG
>NW_003546294.1:148415-149650 GCF_000090795.2 Amphimedon queenslandica | reverse complement strand
ATTTACAAGAAATATATTATCTTCATTTTCTTATTGAATAGTCTTCAGGTGAGTCCCCACCAGCTCCAGTGAGAGGTCCTAACGTTAAATCAGGAGAAGAAGAGGAGGAGGGAGAGGGTGGAGGAGGGGGCGGGGCAGGAGGGGGTGGAGCCTCGTTATCGCTTGCCGACCTGATGCCTAAAGTAGACATCAGTGCCAAAATAACGACAGAACTCATGAAAGAGCTAGCAGATAAAAACTGGAAAATAAGAGGAGAGGCCCTTCAAAAGATACAGGAAATAATAGCGGCCGCTAAATTCATCTCTCCCTCCCTAGGGGACCTCCCCTCCGGCCTCAAAGGACGTCTCTCGGACTCTAACAAAAACTTGGTAAGCACTTATCCTTAGCCACGCCCCTTATCCCACCGATTAATTAGGTAATGACAACCCTCTCTATTATTGGAACACTGGCCACTTCGATTGGCCCGTCTTGCAGTAAATTTAATAAGATATTTATTCCAGCCGTTATCCAGACCCTGACTGATAGCAAGGTGAGTGTATACCCACTTGTTAAGTGCTCTTTAATTAGAATACACAGCCCCAGGTTCGGGCTGCTGGTACTGCATGTCTCAGTACGTGGGTGGGTGAGATTGGGTTGGCTTCTCTTGTGGAACAGGATCTTCTGGCACCGTCACTGGCAACTGAAAACCCTAACCTCAGAACTGAAGTGAGAGCTGAAACAGAATTTTATTATTAAGTGGGCTTTTACATGTACATGTAATTGTTTTTGGGCTAATTTTAGTAAATTTGGCAAGGGATCTTTAAATGTTAACTAAAAGTAATATTCAAAGTGCTAAAATTAGTAGAGCAAACCGCAATAGATTAAAACACTTACATGTACTATATATACAGTATACACAATTAAAATTAGATTTGAATCACATATGCTATTATGCATGTACTTTGTACATCAGTTATTAGGATGGCTAGAGGAGAGACTACCCAATGAGAACAAGTTGCCCTCAGAAATAGCTAATGTGGTACAGCCAGTCTATAGCTGTCTTGAAGATAGGAGTGCTGATGTGAGGAAGAAGGCACAGGCTGTTCTTCCTTTGCTAATGGTACCAGTTGGGTATGATACAATGCTTAAGCATACTGGGAAGCTAAAAGTAATGTTCTTTTTATTATAATAAACAACTAGTCTACATAATTCTCTCTCCCTCTCTCTCTCTCCCTCCCTCACTCCCTCCCTCCCTC
>NW_003546294.1:69008-148405 GCF_000090795.2 Amphimedon queenslandica | reverse complement strand
TTGATGATGACACTCCACCACTGATACTAGTCCCTAAAGCAAAGGAACAAAGAATGAAAGATGATGAGAAGATGAAGGTAAGTTGAATACAAGCACATGTACAATACAATGTACATTTGATATCATTGTCTGCTACATTGTGTGTGTGTATGTCTATAATAGTTTATTGTGCATGTAAATTATAATTATGAATAATAATATCATATGTCATCTATGTCAAACACATGTACATGTACATTTATTTACATGTATATTCTTCACAGGTATTAAAGTGGAATTTCCAAATGCCTCGTCCTGAGCACATTGACCAGTTGAAGGATCAGATGTTAACTTGTGTGTCTCTACCAATACACAAGAAGCTCTTCCATGAAGATTTCAAACAGCAGCTCCAGGCAGTGTCTAGTCTCACAGCTGCTGTCACATCTGACGTTGATACGGCCATTAGCTGCTCTGATTTATTGCTAAGATGGATCACCCTGCGGTTCTTTGACACCAATACGACAGTCAACGTAAAGTGTCTTGAGTTTGTTCAACATCTTTTTGTGTCCATGTCCAGCGTCTCTTATAAACTGAGTGACTATGAGGCAGCTGGTTTCCTACCTTACCTCATTAATAAAGTAATTTAATGTGTGGGTGGATTGCCGTGTGACTACCATATAGCAGGAAATTTTGGAGGGAGTTAAATTTGGCAAATTGCTACATTTATAAATTTTGGTGATTGGCGGATTTTAATTTGGCGAATTTGTAGCCACGTGCTATTGAGTATGCATATAATGGCTCAAAATGGTGGATTTTATTTTGGCAAATGGCTATCAAAATGCCAAATTTGCCAAATTTACATTATAATTCCCTCCATAATTACCCCCTATACGGCATGCATGTAATCTGGGCTGATTTTTATTTATTTATTTATTTATTGTTAAGGTTGGGGATCCAAAGGATGCTGTGAGAAAAGCAGTGCGGGCATTATTTAGAACCATATGGAGCATCTACCCACCTGGTAAAATGTTTAATTTTGTAACTGATGGACTTAAATCAAAGAATGCAAGACAGAGAATTGGTAAGAGAAAGGCATCCACCCATAATAACAATAATTTTAATATTAAATAATATTAGTAAAAAATTACATACAGTAGCCTTTTACATATGTGCAATGTACTGAGGGGGCCTTTTTCCAGTTCTGTAAATTTCGCAGATTTTTCAATTTTTTAAAGATTTGCAAAAATTACTTTGGCGAAAATCAAATTATTACCACTGGTACAAGATGGCAGATGGCATAAATTTGCGAAAATTAAATCCACAAAATAGAATTTAGGCAAATTCACGAAATTTACATCCCTTGAAAATTTTGCGCTGTACGGTATGTACATGTACAATTGTACATGTACATGTATACTCTTGTCTTGATGTACATGTACATCTCACTTTGTTTTAATTTAAATATACATGTAGTGTACCCCTCCCTCTCTCCTCCTCTAGAGTGTCTTGAAGTGATAGGTGAAATGATAAAGAACAATGGCATGACTGTGTGCCAGCCGTCACCAGCTAAGAGTCTCCCTGTTGTTGCTGGACAGATCTGTGATAGAGACAACGGAGTTAGATCAGCTGCCATTAATACAATGGTTGTAGTCTATAGCTACGTTGGAGAAGGAGTCTATAAGTTTGCTAGTCAAGTAAGCATGTACTGTTGTATATCATGCTTGTATATAATAGTACAGGGCCATATTTTGTCAGAAATGGTTAGGAGAGAATTCTTCATTTTTATCATTTTTTGATACATATACATGTATATGTACATGCATGCATGTGCATGTACTTATTTTGCCTAGAAAGTTTAAGCTAATTCCAATCAAAATTGGATTTTTAAAAGAATTTTTAGTTGCTCAAAAATCAGGCCAAAGTCCCTGTACTATAGTACATGGTCGCGGGCTACGTTTTGCCAAAATTGAAAAGGAGAGAATTCTGCTTTTTTATAATTTTATCTGGTGCATATACATATACTCATGTTGTGTAGAAAGTTTGAGCTGATTCGGATCAAAATTGGATTTTTTATGAATTTTTCAAGTTGCTCAACAATTTGGTCAAAGTCTTTGTATCAGCAAAAGTTTTAGTCTCTTACATGTACCTGTACTACATGTAAATAGTAGTACATGTTTAAATTATTTTTATTTTCTAGTTGTCAGAGAAGGAGATTAGCTTATTAGAGGAGAGGATCAAGAGGTCTGGTAAGACAGTGCAGCCTTTCAAACCGGCAAAGTCTCCTTCACCCTCTCCTGTCTCTACCCCTGAGCCCCACCCACAAGCAATCACTGAGCAACCGTAAGATACACATAAAATTAATTGATAATTACACGATGTCAGATTAAAATTACCATATATGCCATACATTTTGCGGGAATTAAATTTTGCGATTTTTGCGTTTAAAAAATTAACAAAATTAAAATCCACAAAATAGCATGCTGATTGTATAGTAGGTGTGGTAATTACAGTAAAATTGCGGAATTTTTATTTATGAATGCAAAAATGCAGCCAAATCGCAAAATTTTATACCTGCGAAATACATGGTGTATATGGTAATTTTAAGATAAAATGTCTTTTTAATTTTATTATTATTTTTGACAGAGTTAAATCGAAGTCCCCATCCCCAGTGCCTCCTGAACCTGCTCCGGTTGCTAAAGTGACTGTTAGCCCTCGCTCGGGTATTCCAAAGTTCTCTGGTCCTTTCTCTGTTGACGTTGGCAAATATAAAGCACCTGCCAGTAAGCTAGCGAGACCAAAAGTGCCACGCCCTGATTTGAGTGTCTTTGGAAAGGAAGAGAAAATGGCTGAATATGCAACTTCAAAGTTAGTACTGTGACTTTATTATCATTATTAGTAGTAGTAGCAGTAGTAGTAGTAGTAGATGTGCAATCTTCTTCAAATTATGATTTATTCAGTGACTGCATGCTTCTAACTATAAGCAAGATAACTTTAATTGCTGCAGAGATTCTTAAGTGATGACTGATGGAGTGATTGAGAAAGTTTTGACTGAAGCAAGATCTACTGTATTTAGACTTGTGCAATTGCTTTGCTTTCTCATACATGTACATGTATATCATACAGCACATAATCTATAGCTTGCTTAGGCTCACCCCTTCAATGTTTTACATTTGCATTTGTCTAGTTGTTGTTGTTATTGTTGTTGTTGTTGTTGTTACCAGGTTGATACGTCACCCTCCCAAGGCCCTATCAATATCACCTGCCAGGCAGACTCTAGCCTCAACCTCGAGTGTAGTCTCTTACATTATTGCTCAGATCACTGGACCTGATGTTGACACTGTGTCAGACGCCGTGCTAAGAATTGAGAAGATAACCAGCGATCAACCGTCGCTCCTCTTGACGCATGTTGATCAACTCATCAGAGCCATTTTAATGCAAAAGAGATTCAATTTCACAACACGAATGAGTGGAGCTGCTAATGGAGGTTGGGAGAGAGAGGGAGGGAGAGAGAGGGAGGGAGAGGGAGGGAGGGAGGGAGAGGGAGGGAGGGAGAGAGAGGAGGGAGAGGGAGAGAGAGAAGAGCAATGGAGGTTTACTTTTATTTCAGTGTTTGATGATTTCCAATTGAAATTGACAATATTAAAACCACCAATCATTAATACTCATACTCATACAGTATTAATCCACAGAGTTTGAAAATTAGAAGCAGCCATATGCATGTACAATGTAGCTTCTACATGTAATTTAATAATTTCAATGTACCTGTACATGTATAATACATTTACATGTACATGTTGTACATTATTGTATTTCTCCAGGTGACTACAGTAAGATACTAGAGATCAGTAGGTTACTGACTAGTGTCCTGGTACAGACATTCAGTGACAAGACGTTAGCACAATCAGTCCACCAGGACACATTGGTTGAATTGGAGAGGGACATCTTTGGATACCTGATAGACGAGAAGCTCCTGTGTATTGAGAATATAGAGCAACTCAATCGAGCATACAACCTACTAATGGGACACATTGTGGAGCATACGAACAGGAATGCCATATTTGGGTATGTACATGTACATGTACGTTTACATGTAGAGTGTGTATAAATGAAAAGCAAGTATTTGTAAATATTATAGCTGAATTAAAAGAGCCAAGTTCTCAATTTAAATTGACATAAGAACATCATAAATTTTGTATCTGATTATGTTGTATTATATTTTTTTAGTTCTTTATTGCAAGTTATGTTAGAAAGTCTTACTCCTGAAGGAAGTGGGACAAAACTGTCTGAAATGTCTATGAAAGTAAGAGCATTATTATTATTTATTTATTTATTTATATTTATTTATTTATTAGTGTTTATGGCGTTTGACAAGACAGTTGAATGCCATGATGTCTGATGTTGATATAGATGTATTGCTGAGAGATATTGACGTCTTTTTAAACGGATACTCTTCACTGAACCCCTCCCCTTCTGCTGATGATAAACCTTATCGTACTGTAAAAACCATCCTTTATCACTTAGCTAAGAATCTCAAGTCAGAGGTTAGCCACACCCACCAGACTCCCTCACAACATTGCTTGCTTAAAGTTGGGATTTTGTGAAATAATCAGTAGTATATAATCCTTCAAAAGATATAGTCAGAAATAGCTTAAACTTTCTACATACGTAGCATAAGGACATCAATTGGCCAATTTTTTTAAATGACAATAACTCAAAAATTTGAAGTCGGAATCAGCTCAAACTTTTTACACAGCATAAGGACATCAATATGTATCAGAAAATGTAATAAAAAGTGAGGGTAATTTCGGAGCCATTTTTTAGAAAAAAACATGGGCTATAGTACAGGGATTTTTTCAAAAATTGGTCTATTTTTTAGAATGGTCATAACTTGAAAAGATTAAGTCGGAATCAGCTCAAACTTTCTACATAGCATAAGTACATCAATATGTATCAGAAAATGTAATTAAAAATGGGGGTAATTTTGGAGCCATTTTTTAGAAGAAACCATGGGCTATAGTACAGGGATTTTTTCAAAAATTTGTATCAGAAATTGTAATAAAATTTTTGGTTGATTTTGGAGCCATTTAAAAAAAAAGGCTATAGCTTGGGTATTTTTAAGGATTTTAGCAATTTTTAAAATGGCCATAACTCAAAAAATTGAAGTCAGAATCAGCTCAAACTTTCTACACAGCATAATGACATCAGAAAATGTAACAAAAATTTGGGGTGAATTTGAGCCATTTTAAAAATAGCACTGGGTATTTTTTAAGTTGTCATGCTCAAACTTTATCGTGTTCTGGCTTTTATAAAAATAATTATAATGTATTATATACATGTAGGTGTTAAATCATCTCTCGTTAATTAAAGACCGGACCTCCTCTCCTGTCGTTATTTATTTAAATAAAACTGTACGTAAAAGCAACCACAAGTCTTCGCCCGAGCAGTTAATTAAAATAAATAATGATGAACAAGCCAAAGATCCACCCACTATACCCCCTAAAGTAGAAACCAAGGTAAGAACATTGTTTTAACCCTAAAGTCTGATTGGTCCATTCATAGATTGTGGAGAATACTTTGACAAGGAATGAGTTATCTGCTGAGCTGGCATCTTGTCTAACATGTATATTTGAGACAATAAAGGATCCACACAGCACCAGAGAAGTATAATATTATTAATATTATTGTGTCCACCCTTTCTTAATATTAGTAGTAGTAGTAGTAGTAGTAGTAGTAGTACTATTATTATTATTATTTTATTATTATTTATAATGTGATTAATGTCCACCCTTTCTTCTTATTATTATTAGTACTAGTAGTAGTAGCAATAGTAGTAGTAGTACTATTATTATTATTATTGTATTACCGTATAGCTAGAAATTTCTGTGGCCCAAAATTTCTGCGAATTGCCAAAAAATGGCTTTTGCGGATTTTATTTTTGCGAATTCACTTGATCACACTACTGATCAATGGCTGCTCTTCACTACTTACCAGAACTATAGTTGATGATGACATAAAGCATGATCAGGATATTAGGCAAGATAGGATTACTCTTTAACTCTGCTTAAAATTGTACTGGAACAGTGCCAAGAACACGCCGTGTGCTTCACTATAATTACACTAAAAAGGCGTGGCGAGCCACACCTTTTAATTTACTTATTTTTGAGGATTTAATTTTTTGCGAATTTTTTCAAATTCGCCAAATTCGCAAAAATTTTGGGCCACAGAAATTTCTAGCTATACGGTATTGTTATTATTATTATTATTATTATTATTTGTTATTAGGGTATGGAAGAATTATATGACTTTATTCAGACTCATCCTGATATTGATTTTGAGTCAATGTGGGCCTCTACCTCTCCTTTCTATCAGTCCTACATCAAGAGAGGACTAAGAAACGTTGAGCTCTGGAGGCAGACTGGAGACAAGACACAGCCCATTGAATCAGGTGAAACAGAATGAATATACCGTCTACTGGTTTATTTTGTGGTAAATTTTTTTGCATTTTTTTGCTTCGTTGCAAAGATTAAAATTGCAAAATTCTGCATCTCCATTGCCATGTGGTGCAGTTTGAAAGCTATTTGCAAAAACTTATTCTGCAAAATCTTAGAAATGTCGGATTTGTGAAAATGTTTCACTGCAAAAAATAAACCAGTATATGGTACTGTTTAAATACAGAGGGAAAATTTTTAGTGATTGGTGGGATTTATTTGGCAAATTTGTGGCCATATGCAATTGAACATACACAATAATTATGAGTTTTATTTCCAAAATTTTAACCTATACAGTAATACATGTACAACAGTACATTTATTTTCTATTTTTTTCTTTACAGAAACTTGTGCTGGGATTAGAAAAGAGCTGGAAGAAGTGAGAGAAAGGGCTAACCCACTCATGGGGATTAATGTAATGATCAGTCTTTAAACAACATAGACTTGTTTAATAAGCTGCACTTACCATTTGCTGCAATTAATAAGTCAAATTTAATGGTAACTATTATTTTGTCTCTCTCTTCCTTTCCTTATTTAGTGGGAGCCATTATCAGTTAACAGTGCTTCAAGACAGGTGCCTCTATCATTAGCAGCTGCATTGGCTGATGAAAATAAAGTAAAATGAATTAATAATAATAATAATAATGTCTATTTATGTACATCTAAATTACACAAAATTATTAATAATTTTTATAAAAGTCATAGCTAATTCTTTTCTTTCCTATAGGATCCTACTGCTACTATAATTGTAACTAAAAAAGCTACTCACGTCATAACAGATGGAACTGCTACAATAACCAAACGTAAAGGGCCCCCAGGAGCTGGAGGAGGAGTACCGCCTGCAGCTGCTGGGTCTTCTAAACTTGATGATATTAGAAAGAGACTGGATAGATTGAAGGCCGGTCAATATTGAAATGTGCATCACAGTGTTATAGCATAATATTATGTAATAATAATAATAATGACAACTTAGTTTCTCCATATTATTGATAATAATAATCGAAACTGTATTTTAATAATAACAATAAAAGATACAAAAATCATAAAAACAGACAAGTTATTATAAAAGGCTAGTTCCTCCAAAATTAGCAAAAGGGTTGGCTCCAGGAGCAGGACCCATTCCCATACTGCCAGTACTGGTATGAGGCTGTGATGGCTGTAGCATCCCCATACTGTTAGTCTGCATTGGCTGTAATAGACCCACTCCCGTACTACTGGAACCAGAATGAGTCTGTACTGGTTGCATTAGACCAACACTAGGAGACTGAGACTCAATATTTGACGACCATCCTGTGACAGATTGAGACCCTCCCATTCCCATACTGCCAGATTGAGATCCTCCCATTCCCATACTACCAAATTGAGATCCTCCCATTCCCATACTGCCAGATTGAGAGCCTCCCATTCCCATACTGCCAGATTGAGAGCCTCCCATTCCCATACTGCCAGATTGAGATCCTCCCATTCCCATATTGCTGAATTGAGATCCTCCCATTCCCATATTGCCAGATTGAGATCCTCCCATTCCCATACTGCCAGATTGAAATCCTCCCATTCCCATACTGCCAGATTGAAAGCCTCCCATTCCCATACTTCCAGGTTGAGAGTCTCCCATTCCCATATTACCAGATTGAGATCCTCCCATTCCCATACTGCCCCCTACTGGTTGCATATTATTTTGTGGATTAATACTAGAAGACCATCCCATTCCTGTACTGCTAGTATTGGTTTGACTAGGCTGCAATATTCCCATACCGGTGTTCGACTGTCCCATTCCCATGCTTCCAGTCTGTATGTTTGATGACCACCCAGTGTTCGTCTGAGTTGGTTGTAATGTTTCCATTCCCATACCACTGGAACCACTCTGCATTGGCTGCATTAATCCCATTCCCATGCTGGTAGGTTGAGATTCAATATTAGAAGACCATCCAATTCCAGTTCCCATACTGCCAGAATGAGTCTGTGCTGGTTGCATGATTCCCATTCCACTCGTATCAGAACGATTCTGTGCTGGTTGCATTAGTCCCATTCCCATTCCACTATTATTAGAATGAGTCTGTGCTGGTTGCATCATTCCCATTCCACCAGTATCAGAACGACTCTGTGTTGTAATACTACTAGACCAACCCATTCCAGTACTTGGAGGTTTTGTTCCCATACCAATAGAATCAGAATGAGTATTTACAGATGATCTATTGATAGGCGGAGTCAAAGAGGCCGAAGGTACATCCCAAGTGGCAAAAGAGGGTGTGGCTTTAGCTTCACTGAAATCGATTTTCCTAGTTACTTGAGAAGGTGATGGAGTATTGGCAGACATTTTGATATCATTGAGATCCAATCCAGAAAATATATCATCAACCTACATGTATAATAACGATACTAACAATAATGTACATGTAAATGTATATTTCTCTCCTCATTCTCTCCCTCCCTCCGTCACTCTCTCTCTCTCTCCCTCCCCCTCTCTCTTACAGTGGTGGTGTGCTTGGAGGAAATAGCTGGGGATGAGGAGAGTCCACTAGTAGAATGAGATGGAACATTGTGTGTATGTGATGACGTAGTACTGCCAAGTTTAGAGATTACACTGTCTTCTTTTCCTCCTCCGAATTTGTTCTCAATCTGTCGAGTGGCTTCTTCCATTGCTTTAGCATCAGACACTTCCTTTGCAAAACTGACAGTTGACCTGTAACAAGGAATAAATAAAAGAGAAGTCATGACTCAAAAAATTGAAGTCAGAATTGGCCCAAACTTTTTACGTAGCATAAGTACATCAATATGTATCAGAAAATGTAACATAAATTTGGGGTGATTTGACTGATTTCATAGCCATTTTTTGAAAAAAACCATGGGCTATAAGCCTTTGCTCTTTTTCAAAAATTGGCTCATTTTAAAAATGGTCATAACTTGAAAATTATTTGTCGGAAACAGCTCAAACTTTCTACACAGCATAAGGACATCAATATGTATCAGAAAATGTAATAAAAATTTGGGGTGATTTCAGAGCCATTTTTTGGAAAAAACCATGGGCTATAGCCTTGGGTACTTTTCAAAATTTTGGTATTGCCTTAAAATGGCCATAACTTGAAAAATTAAAGCCGGAATCAGCTCAAACTTTCTATACAGCATAAGTACATCAATATGTATCAGAAAATGTAATAAAAATGGGGGGTGATTTCGGAGCCAATTTTCAGAAAAAACCATGGGCTATAGCCTTTGCTTTTTTTCAAAAACTGGCTTGTTTCTTAAAAATGCTCATAACTTGTTGGAAACAGCTTAAACTTTCCACATAGCATAAGGACATCAATATGTATTAGAAAATATATAAAAGAGTGTGTACATTGGAGTGAGTTGCTTCACTTACTTGGTCTGTTCCTCCATCTTTGCCAGTTGCTCTAAATGAACTCTTTGATCTGATTCTATCTTCTTCAACATCTCTTTAATGACCATCATAAACTGATTGAACTAAAAACACAATAACACATTATATATATATATATATATATATCTCCTATCCATTACCTGTGTCACATTCAGACTATTCTCAATAGAGAGTGGAATAAGAAATGGCAATATCTTACAAGCCAATTGCTTCTTATCAAATCCTAAAGTCTGACTGGTAAAGGCCTTATGAATAATCCCTAAAAATTAAAAAATAATAATAAATACTAGTATTATCACTACTTCACATAAAATCACCCAGCTAATAAAAATAATTAATTAATTAATTAACCATGCCTACCTAATAAAATTATTAATTAATTACTATAAACCACACCCACCTAATATAGCCATCAGCACACCGGGCTCTCTTGATCGTATCTGATATACAGCTGGGATTATGTTCTCATGAATCATACCTTTATCCAGAGAGTCTAGCATTTGTCCAACTGCCACTAGACTCTTAATCCTCAACTAAAAACAACAACAAATTATAAACAACAACAACAAAATTATAAACAACAACAACAAAAACATAAACAACAACAACTAGTATAAATTTGTTCCTTGTAGCTTAGTATTATTAGTTTTATATTTTAATTTTACTTCATTTATTAATAATAAAATATTAATAATTATACTCACTGATTCTGACGATGATTTAACACATATCTCAGTGATCCTTGGTATGATGGAGTGCTTCATTGATGTATAGTCAATCATGTCAGCAAATGTTGGCAATATACTCATACACAATTCCTATTATGAAAATAATGACAACTGGTTTAAATTAAAGTGCAGCACAAATTCCAGGAACACAATTATGAATAACACAAACTACCATCTATCTGGAAATTTTTATAGTGACTTAATTTCTAATAGAATTAGAATTCCACAAAAATTAGATCACACGTATGATTACATCCTACAGTTAATGATGCACAACACAGTCTTTCTTTTGCATAAATTTCCTGATTCACAAAATTTGTATTTATATATACTTTTCCTCTTCTTTTCCTTCTCCTCTCTCTCTCTCTCTCTCTCTCTTCATCTTTTCTCACATAAATCTGTCTTAACTCTTAATTCTCTCTCCTTTCTTTTCTCTTTTTTATTTCTATGATTTTATCCTTTCTCCCTCTCTCTCCCAATTTCCTTTATCTTCTACGTACTGTACCCCATACAAGAAAAACATGTACATGTCATGTATATATATATATATATATATATATATATATATATATATATATATATATATATACATACATACATGTACATTTACATGTACATGGACATACCTGTACTTGACTACTAGATGACTCCATTGCTCCTAGTATCATTGGCAGCAAGTGCTGTCTTCTCTCTTCAGGGTTAGTCAGCTTGAGGAGTAGGTCCATTTTTTGAAGGAAGATAAGAGGAATCTGTACAAAAACAAGCATAACAAGTCAACATGAGGAATATCCCCTCTCGCAGTGCAAACTCAAGTAAACAAAAATATCTTGGCAGCCAAAGAGTCCATACACAATTATACACATACAACAGCTTAATGTGTGGAATGTGTACACATGCGTGGACAATATATACACGCATGTACTCTTAAATGTGTGTAGTACATGTACCCGTATATATTGGATATTGTAGTCACTATACTTTTCATAATAATTACGCAAACTAAATACCTCGTGCTCGTGTAAACAGACAAAACACATCAATGAGTGGTTGTGTGTGAGGGAGAGGCTGAAAAGGTGTAGGCTCTTATTGAAATATATTATGTATACCCATTGTATCAGGAGTAGTTAGAGTACATAACATCATGTACTTTTGATTGTAGGACAAATAATGGATTTGTGAGTACATAATAATATGTAATCTTGATCGTACAATAGGACAAGTACCGTATAGCGGGTATATTTCCTCTGGAAAAATGTTCGTTCTAAGCAGGATTAGAGATTTTCGATCGTTTTATTTTCGTTCTGAGCAGCCATTTTGTACACGTGGCATTGAGGAAACGCCTTTTTCGTTTGGAAAATATTCGTTCCACAAGGAATGAGAACGAAAAGAACGAAATTAAACTCTGACGGAATATACCCGCTATACGGTAATGAAAATTTGCGTAATCGATGTGCATGAGTACATTATATAGCTATCGGGTTACAGTTATACGATAATTGCCCGTTATGTGAAAGCATCATATTACAAAAGAATTTACTCAACAGTGACACGCTTTACCTCTCCCTCCCCTTCTCCCTGTACCTGTATGGGATCATGTATCCTAAAGGCCGGTATCAATATTGGTAACACTAGTGTGCTGTATTCTTCAATGGAGCAATCGTCAGCTATCAACAAAACTAATGGAAGAACAAACGGGATCATCTTGTGGTTACGAAACTCCATCCCAAGTGCTGGTAGTATTCTGTGATGCAACAGCCTCTAGTTATTAATAGTTATCAATAGTTATTAATGGTTATTAATAGTTATTAGGTCTTACTTTTGGGTACTTTGTTATGATACGACTGAGGCTTCCCTTGAACCACTGTGACTTGTCAATGTCTGATTTCTCAACTAAAGTCTCGATGTATCTCAACCCATTAACTAACACGTCATCAAAGAACTCATGCTGTAAGAGAGAGAGGGGGGAGGGAGAGAGAGGGTATGAAGGAAGAATCATTTTAAATATTATCACAATCTCTTCTAAAGAAGTCACAAGGAGAGGAAAGGTATGCAATTACAACATAACATACACAAAAGTATAACAGAAACAGAAAATACACTCAACTAATCCACTTAACATACATAACTGTATATTATATTGCATACGAATGTATACGCATACCGTAAGCACATGTACATGTACAAAATGAACATGTAATGCTAGTGTGACGAATTACTCAATAATTATCCAAGAGTTAACTGCTAATATGGATGAGAGACTATATGGTATTCTATGAATCCTCATGCATGTACATGTACATATACAAATAGACTGAAGGCATTATATCATTAATAATCATACCTTAGCTATTTGTAGTGAGTCGGGCCTGACAGAAGGTTCAATAGTCAACAAAGACCTCACTAGAGAGCGGAGAGGGAAAGGAGTATCCCCAAGCATAGACTCTGATATTCGACTAGTCTAAGGACATTATATGTCAGATTCAATTGGATATTATTGTTACTCAATTTACCATCTCGATATTCTGCTTGTACGTTCTAAGGTTGTCCTTGCAGTCAAAAAGAGGTTTCCCTGAATTATAAATAGCAAATATTAGCATTCCAAATGAGTAGAGGTCGCATTTCTCATTGACAGTGTTTGAGAGAACAACTTCTGGTGCTAGGTAGTTGAGGGTTGGATGCAATGGGAATGCCTTAGTCTCCTTGAATGAGTAGCCTGGAGTCTGTAGTAGCATATAATAGTACATGATAGTAACTGAGAGTACATGTAGAAATTAGTGACAAATTGTAATGAGTGAAAACACAATGCTATAGTGTGTATACACAAATTCTTAAAATAACAGCTATAAAAATGTGTAAAGTATGGTTGGTTCTTTATACAAGATATTTCCTAAATTAAATTCTGTGAAAATTGATTCAATAGTCAAATTTTGCAAAAAAAATTGGAAAACTCTGGAGTCAGGTCATTCGTAAAAAATTATTATCCTTGAAAAATGCCATAATGATATCTTTTCCCTTACCTCTGACTCAATAGAACTGGCAAAGTTAAAGCCGGCCAGTTTCCAGTCTCCGTTAGTGCTAATAGTGATATTGTCGATGCAGAGGTTACCGTGTCTCATTTTAACGTTATTATGTAGGAAATTGAGACCTTCAGCCAACTGGAGGAGACCATAGTGAACCTCTAATGTGTGGACCTGGTACTCCTAAAGTTGAGAGGGAGAAAATAAAAAAGGATTATGAGGATATACATGTAGAGTAGATGTGCCAGTTATCATGAGTTATGAGACACACTTAAAATATTTGAATTTTCAAATTTATCATTGAAATTACAGGCAGTGTCTCTCATAATACAAACTGTCTCATAATTATATACCAGCACTTACTCTACACACAAAATAGGAGAGAGAGAGAGGGAGGGAGGAAAAATAAAAGGGAGTGTGTGTATGTGTGTACACAAGATGGGGAATTGGTGTGTGAATCGGCTTGAGTAATAGCTGACACAATAGTCGTTTAAAGTTAATTATCATTCCAGACTACAATATCATAGTGATTAGTAATAACACATCAACAACTACTATAATATATAGCCACTCGACCAAATAATGATGACAAATATACTAATACATGCTTGTTAACAACTCATGTTGACACAAAAACAATAATCGATAAAAATTCAAATAACAATAGTACTAATTATTATAATGATGAAAGGATATAGGGATATTAGTCACACACGCTTTTGGTATAAAAATTTTAATTAAGTATATAATACTTAGTTTACTGAGTAGTATACTGACTATGATCCAGTATACTCAAGAGCTATGCCCATTCTCAACAGGCGTAGTGGAAGAGGTCCGGCAAGACGGTGACTTTGCTACAGGCGATGTCAAACTATCTCCATTTGAATCAACGCTCTGACTCTGAGCATGAATAAGCAAAGAGTCCTTAGGGAGATTACGAGAGAGTGTCCCCGTATTAGCTCCACCCCCAGGGGCTGGGGTACGTGGGGCGGCAGTCTTCAGGGAGACGGAAGCGACACGAATCTTTAAACAATCGTCACGAATGAATTCAGTGTCCTTCTCTGAGTTATAAGTCAAGTCTCCTTGAGATATGAACTGAGTTGGGCCGTTGCCTTCTTTAGCCATCTCCGCATCGACGACACGGTTACAAACAGCAGTGGGTGTGTCGTCTGTAAAACGTATAACCTTCTGGTAGTGCTGGCGGTCGGAGCGCTGATTCAGCAACTGAATGGTAACGTTCCCACGGAACGGCCAATCCAGATTATCGTCATATTCGCCGCGGACTAGGTACAAGAAGACAGACATGTGGGTTCCCTTTCCGTCAAGGACTCCGTTGCAAAAAACAAACATGCCAAACTTGTAGCCTTCAACGTGAGAGTAAAATGGCCGACTGTACCACCACTTATCCGACTGGCATAGCTGAGATACTTTATTAATAGTGAAAGTAAGGGGAAGGGGGCTTGGAATGAACTGACGTAAAATCCCTAGATCTCTCGTGAGGGTGTGTGAGAGTTGCTCTGCAAGTGAGAGTCGTTTCTCTTGCATTTCTAAAGTACGCTGAGCTTTATCCAGTGCTGTCTGGAGCTCTCTTGTCTCTCTGTCTTTCTCTCTTGCCAGCTGTGCGAGGTCCCGCTTTAATTTAAATATCTCGTCGTCTTTTGACTTGAGGAGTTCTTCAAAATGAGCGTCAATTTCGTCAGTATTGAGGGGCTGAGGGGGCGGGGTTGGGGGAGGGGCTACAACAGTTTGAGGCGGTGGGAGTGACTCAAGCTTACTCTCCAGTTCTTGTTTTCCTTTGATGATCGATTCGGCAAGAAGAGTCATGTGACTTGCCACACCCTTCTCAAGATGTATCGGGATTTTATCTCGTCTCATTTTAGCCGTACAGCCAATTGCAGCCAACGGGCATGGAAGACTATCTTGATACTTGCAAGAGTTTTTGATGTGATTTTCGTAAGAGGAACGAGGAATAGGGCCCTCGGGACACTTGTTAGGGCAGGGGAGTGGAAAGCGAGGGCAAGTGGGAAAATGAACGGTAGAAACCTCCTTGTAGGTTCCCTCAGCTTCTTTGCAGTACTCGCATTTGTAGGGACGGTTTGGGCACTTGTTCTTAGCGTGATCTTCCAGGAATTTCCTCGGCTGCTTCTCTCCGCAGTCGTGAGGGCAAGGGAGCTTTATGAAGACGCAGCCAGACTTGTTTCCCCTCTCTATATGGCGAGGGAGATGCTCCAAGTGCCCGAACCAAAGACAGCCATCACTTACGTGAAGACAGCGAACATAGAGCTCGTTCACATTTCTCTGTGTTTCCCCGTCAGCCTCGCTCTCCCAAGAGCTCTCTCCGCACGAAGGACAGGCTCCTTCTGCTTCTTTCAGGCCTTGTATGCACGTGCGACAAGAAGAACGAGCTTTGCAGCAAGAGAAGAGTTGCGGGTCCCTGTAGACCCTCCCGCAGTCCGGACAAAGAAGCTTCTGCGGTGGAAGCTCCGTAAAGTCCACTTTAGTCGTCTCCAGGTCGACTATGACGGCTGTAGAGCCAGCCATTCCTTTGTCTCCAGCGCTTGCTTTTCTCATTGGTGATGTTACGCTCACTGAGCTGCTCGAGGAAGGTGAGAGAGGAATGCCAGCCTCCTCCTTCTCTGGAAACCTGTCAAACGCTTCATCAGACATTCTATGATACTATGACAACAGCCACTTGGCAAAGCAAGTCCAGAAAAAGAGGGAAAAGAGGGCAAAAACACTAAACACACTCCGGGGATCTGAAGAGCAGCAGGGCACCGTACACAAGTATGGTTTACTTTTGGTGTTTATAAAGGGTTATCATACCATATAAACGAGAGATAAGTACTATAGATAACATACTATAGCTCAGCCTAATAATTTGATTAGGATTATCATAACAGTATTAGGGTTTATGCTAAGAGGGAGTGTGGGGGCAAAGTATGAACTGTAATATAATAATAAGAAGACAAAATAAAATAAGATAATACGAGATAAAATTCCAGCAACGGGAAACTAAGAATGATCGATCGATGGAAGTATAATAGTAATTATATATGACAACATTGACCATTATAAACAAAATAGCATACGTGTAGGACAAATAAATGCAATATGAGTTTGAATTTACAACACAGCTACTGCACATCAGTTTGAGAAAACACTATCTACATGTTTATTATTAGCAGTAGTAGTAGTAGTTTACTGTTAGTAGTAGCAATAGTATTTTTATAGTCAAGCAGAAATAAATGAGAACAAATAGATAAGAAACATAAAAATATACCGTAAGACACACATAAAGCTAACTAACAGATTAATAATAATGATGAAATAACTACCTTAATATCAGGAGGTAGAGGAGATGGGAGATTGGCATAGTAACCAAGGACATTGGCAAGACTAGCTACAATTGGCTCAGTTGCAAATGCAAGACAATCACTAGAAAAAGAGAGAGAGAGGAGGAGGAGAAGGAAAGAGGACTAAAAGTGACATCTAATAATAACTAAATATTAAATAAGCCGATAAATTATGATAAAGAGTGTGATTATGCTAAACGATGCTTGACGTTTAAAGAAATAAAACATTTTAATTGACTAATAACGCCATTACAAATAACAAATTTGACACAGAACTAAGAACTCCCAATCTTAATGACTAAGTAAAACCTCACATAAACAAGAAGACAATAGCCTAAATTTAAAAATCATAATATATAGATACATGCATATGTATTAGAAAAAACTATTTAAAAAAAATCCTCTCACTTTGATTTTGCTATAGACCAACTCTAAAAATTCATAAAAATTCAATTTTCATTGGAATTAGCTCAAACTTTCTACACAGCATAAGTACATGCATATCAGAAGAAAATATTAAAATTCTCTCATTTTCATTTTAGCCAAAGACCATGTGTAGACCTGATTTCCCCAGGAGCAAATTCAAAAATTTGTAAAAAATCCAATTTCAATCGGAATCAGCTAAAACTTCAGTACAAGATAAGTACATGTACATGTATATGAGTCAAAATATATTTTTAAAAGAATTCTTTTGTTTTCATTTTTGGTAAAATTTGGCCTGAGACCATGTACTAAGTACAGGGACTTTGGCCCAATTTTGAAACAACTTTTAAAATTTGTAAAAAAAATCTATTTCGATCAGAATCAACTTAAACTTTCTACAAAACATGTACATATAATCATTTGTCACATTGTATATCATAATATAAACCAGTTGGTATTAGGGTTACCTTGATTCCTCGACAGGATGGTCTACTGTTAGTATCTTTGGATGGCGGAACTTGGCTAAATGAGTCGGGCCTTTCTTAAGTAGCTCAAACAAAGCTTCGCGCTCCTTTTTAGGTACTTTTTCTAGCTCGGGTGCCGTCTTGTAAAATATGAAAACAGAAACTGCCTACAAGAAGAGAAGGAGGAGCATAAAACAGCGAGCCACGCCCATACTTGTTTGGTCGACTTTTTCTCTCCATTAAAAACCTTCCACAACAGGCCAGGACCGGCACTGGCCACTTGCTTCCCTAACTCATATTCTCTCAGTACAGGGTTCCCTTTTATGGCTGTCTTTAGCTTTCCAAGAAGAGACATCTTTATTTAACCCCTCGCCCATAAAATACAGAAAGCCAAACCTACTAAAGGCGTGGCTAATAAATCAACACTTGCAATTATTATTAGCAGTTTGCTGTTTTAGCCCTTCTTCTCTTTCTCAAGTTCAATTTAGTCTACCAGCACATTCAGCTTCCTTGCAATCACTAATATAACTCCAGTCTTCATTGCAGAGGAGCAATCTGCTTCATCATGTTAGGCAGGAGAACTCAAAGTCTGGGACAAAACGCTCTAAAATCACAGTTGAGCATAGCCCAGCAGAGGATAGCATCTCTGGAAGGATACATTCAAAACAGAGAAAGAGAATTTCAGGTGTATACTGATAATAAATAAATTAATATTATACGGTCATTTTAATTACTATATAGAGTACAGCATCACGTTCACAGCATGTAAGTACAGTGAGTGGAGCAGTGTCTCCTGTAATGCAGGGAAGGACTAGGAGGAGGAGAATGGGACGGACTCATGCAAATGTTCTCCTCTCTACAAGAAGCATTGACTCAATTGATGAGGAACATGAGAGGAATGACGGTACTTTAATATAATTATTAATTCAGAATGAGTCCAACTATCATCATCATGGTACTCTGTCAACTATGGCAGCATTATTGTTTATTTTTACCTCAAAAATATCGCAAAAATAAACACTGTCTTCCTAACTATTAATAGTACTTGCTTTTATTAATAGTACTTGTTCTATTAATAGTACCTGTTCTATTAATAGTACCTGTTCTATTAATAGTACTTGTTTCTATTAGTAGTACTAGTACTTCTTTCTATTAACAGATTCTCTGTCTGTTCCTTTGGGTGAATTTGTTTCCCTTAAAATCATTAATGCTATCTCTAAAGATGAGGACATGCCTACTCCATTTGTTGTACGTCGGTTGATAGGACGTGTTTATCACATTGGTCCAGAGGGTGTTGTAATTGGCACCTCTCCCTCTCCCTCCTCCTCTCGTGTTTCTTTACCTGCCGAGTCTCAAATGGAGAGAGAACACTTTACACTGAAATCAGCACCTCCTGACTCAAATGGAAAATTTATTTTAAAAGATTTAACTAATAAATCTGGTCTTTCTATTGATCACGTGACCAATCACACGACTACCATTGAGGAGGGAGTATTGCTACACTCTGGTATTTGTTTCACCACTGGTATCATTGTATGGGAGGTTACTGCCCTACCAAAGGACATTGAACTAACTGCTAAACTATTCAATTTAACAGAACTGAGGGATGTGATGGGACTCAAACAAATGATAGACGCAATGGAGCCTCCTACTAATACAATACCCTCACTTACCATAACTGGTTAGTATTACATTAGTATTAGTATTACATTAGTATTACATTACATTAGTATTACATTAGTATTAGTATTACATTATTCTTATTATGCTTTGCTTTGTATGCTAGCTGCATCTAGTGCAATCATAATCAGTGATCAATGCTTAGCTCACCTTTTAAATGTCTTACATTAGTCTAGTATAATAATTATTGTTACCTGCATATTCATTGAATTGCTGTTATACAGATACATTGTATTTATATTCTATTATGAATAGGAGCTGAGGATACAACTCCAATTGATGTATCTTTTACAATATTTAACCCTGTGACCCCTCTGACGTCGTTCGACATCAACACAGAATACAAGGCTCCTTCGTATGAGGAAGACGAGAAATACAATAATTTATTCTCAGCGTCATCTCAGAAACCCTTTCAACTGGGCGGAGCCTTATTGGCCCGTCAGTCAGTCCCTGTATCAGTGGGTCACCACAGACCTTGTTTAATGCTTCACATTGCTATTGATAACGATGATGAGGATATGACCAGATACTTACTGTCAAGAGGAGCCAATGTAAGCTAAATATGTTCAACTCTAACGGTTTTGCAATTAAAAAGTTTTTATCTGGGTACTTTTTGTGGACAGATGCATATTACACATGTACAATGTACATGTACTGCAATTTTTGAGATTAAATAATTGTCATTAACATTAATTCACAAGCAGGGTTATATAACCCATCCAAAAATTGTTTTATCAAAAGATTACTATACAACAGCCCAAAGTTAGGCTCTACCTCTATATGCAGTGTTATTTGTAAAAGCTATCGTGGGTTGCATGACTGTGGCTAACATTTTGTGTACTTATATAAACTGTAATGCATAATTATGAGCATGTGCAGCAATTTCAATTGTGAATCAGCAAAATGAAATTAAAGCACTGTAATAGTGTACATCATTTATATATGAGTATACATGTAGTCCAGTATTCATCCATTTCCTATGGAGTATTACAGTGTTATTACTTAATAGTACATTTATCATGTACAAGTGATTTTCATTTGTTACTGTAGGTTAATAAACCTGGTGGTGAGCTAGGATACACAGCAGTCCATTATGCTGCTTTGCGTAACAATGACAAGATAATGTCACTATTGTTACAGTATGGTGGGGATATGGAGATGAGGAATAACGAGCATTTGCCACCACTGGCCCTTACGACCAGCTACACTGTGAGGTAATGACTCCACTCTGTATGTCACCTATAGAGTAATAATAAAATATGATAATAATAATAAAAACTTCTCAGTGACACAAATAAAGGATTAAAAATAACAAGAGGATAATTCAGTAGCACTAGAGGTCCTAGTTGAACATGCTGAAACAGCCTTTAAGTGTTTAAGTTAATTTGGATTACAATTTTGAAGTTGTGAGCTGAATGTAGTGTATATTGCTTATGGTCTTAATGTTAAAGCAGAACTTTATAATATAAGTGACAGACCACCGACACAATCGAACAGATTGATAAACAATTCTTGCATTATTGAGATAACAGAATCAGCTTAAACAACTTTTTGCTCTACAAGTGAATGTTGTTTTTATCCCTTACAGGAAACTGATATTAAACTCTATATTGCTGTGTGCAGCTGCTGATGCTGGCGATATGCCAGAAGTGACACGCCTACTTTCAACCACGCCCACCAGCCCTAATGTACTGGGACTGAGACATAAAAATGCTCTGCACCTTTCATCAGCTAAAGGATACCCTGAAATAGTTGAGCTGCTAATAATGAATGGGGTAAGTACTATGCAAGATACCTTAATTATTGGCGAGGAATTGATACTGCTACTGTCGTATAGGGGTTTTATTTGAGGATAACAAATTTTGCAGATTTTTGAAAATTTGCAATATTAAATTCCTTGAAAATCAATTTAATATGGTACAAAATGACACAATAGTGGCAATTCAATTTCGTGAACTTCTGGATACAGCCAAGTAATTGCGAAAATTATTATCCTCAATAAAACTTGCTATTGATGGTTTTGTGAAGATATTGCCAATATATAAAACCCACAATCTTGTTTCAGTCTGAGCATACCAATGATATGTTGTACAAAGTTGCCAATACAAAATTTGCTAATTACTTTCCACAGACAAATTTGCCAAATATTACTCTCCTCACTAAAATATCATTATTGTATGATGTGTATATTATGACTATATCATGTGATTAGGTTGATGTTAACATGAGAGGTGGTACAAGGCAGCGTACTGCTCTACATTATGCTAGTAGCAACGGACATGCACCTATAGTCCAGCTGTTACTGAGTTCAGGTGCTCAAGAGTTTGTGAGAGACATAGGAGGATATACAGCTCTCAATCTTTGCCAGGGAGAAGCCTGTCATCTCCTACACTCTGTTAGTAATAAGAGAATACTCTAGCATGAGTTAATGTCATTATTTTATGTGTACATGTATATCATATTTTTGCAGAAGCCAATGTCTCTATGCATTGCTGTACAAAGTGGAGATGCTGATCGAGTTAGTAAATTATTAGAAGAGCTTCATGACAAAGAAGAGAAAGAGGATGAGGGGGAGGATATTATAAATCTAAGAAATGATCAGAATCATGCCCCACTGCATTTAGCATGCATAATAGGATCAATGTAAGTGAATGGGATTCTTATGCTCATTAACAGACTCTGCCTGATAGGGAGCTGGTTCAGTTGTTAGTGTCTTATGGTGCATCCATTGGTATTCACGGTGGCAGTGACGGCTGGACACCACTCTTCTATGCAGCTATAGCTGGTAAGACATTTTAATGATTTTATCATAATAATAATAATAAGAACCGAAATTGTTAGTATTATTATTATTATTAGTAGTAGTAGTAGTATTAAACTTATTATAACTATATTTGTAACTTAGTTTACAGTCCAGTTAATAATTTGCAGCCTCTAATTAATATCTTTATATTCCTTTGCGCGACAGTAGTAAAACTCGTATGACTCCCCATTATTGACAGCTTTCCATGGATACTTCCTAGCCAGCCTCTTCACATCCCTCTCGCCGGATGCATAGTCCTCTGTGTACCCAAAAGCGTGTGACCACTCGTGGATCAGTGTTGCCTCCATGCTACCCCCATCTCTACGACAGTACACAGGATCTTCAAAGAATAGGTCACAGAGGTAGACTATGTCAGAACCGTAGTAGGTGTATCCATACCAGTTAGGTTGGCAGTCAAATGGGCGTATGAAATAAGTGGCATTATAATAGTACAGTCCGTTCTCAATTGCCCAGTAGACCTCTTTTACTCTATAAGCTCTCCTCCTGCTGTATCTCCCAAACCATTTCCTGTAGAGTCGATCCCTTCTCACCCTGTCCAACGCATTGATTGATCCATCGCAGAGCTCCTTGTGGGCTTTTGTTGTGTTCTCCCTCTCTCCTTGCGTCCCTCCGATAAAGCCAGCACTAGAACAGGATTCCACGTGAACAATGTCTTCCTCTTTGACCTCTATTTCCTCTCTGAATTGATTTGGAGCAGAAAATGAGCTGACTCTTTCCAACTCAAGGGAAATGGATTTACTAAAGCTTATCTCCTTAAGCTCCATGTTGCGTATCTTGCTAATACCAGCCTCAAAGCTATATTTGGACAGGTAATGCAAGTTGCCGGTATATTCTATGCTGTAGCTGCCATCAAAAGAGAAGAAAAAAGCATCATTGACTTGTATGATTTTTTCAATGCTTTCTCCTGCCCTAATGAGTATAAAATCATCTTTTGTAGGAGGGCCTTGATACACGTAGCGTCCTTCATATGCGAGGGCATCGTCATTGAATTTGACTGCAATGAAAGGAGAGAGGAGTCCCTCAAGTGGGGTGTTACGCTTGAGGAGATAGAAGTCCTCCATAGCGAGGTTTTTAAACTGGAAAGAGCAAACTACTTGAGTAACGAATTGAGAGCAGCCCATATCAAGAGAGAGAGGCCATTCTCTAGAAATAGCAGAAAAATATATAGACACTAACAACTCTACTGAAAGCAATTTATGACTAATTTTAACATTTTCTTTTGAACTATTTTGCTGATACAGTAATATGTAATATGTATGGTAATATCAGTGGATTAAAGCACAAATTTTGCCTGCAATAGAGTTGCCCCGTATGGTGTGTGTGTGTGTGTGTGTAAATGCAGACATCAAGGCAAGCTAGGGAATGAACTACAAATACAGAATTATGAATTAGTTTAGATTTTACAGCATAGTGAACCTTGTCACTAGATTCAACTCACCCTAGTACATAGGTTATGCTAGCAATCAAATAGAGCAGTGAAATCATGGTCTTCATTATTATTATCATTGCCTCAAAGTGTTCCTTCCTTTCTTGATAGGTATTGAAGAATCTCCTGTTCCTTATATAGCATGATGGTTTGGTGTGCTATTTCATGCGAATTTTAACTAGGGTAGAGCTAGCTCACTTGTTACATTTAATGTGAAAGTATTGATAGTTGTATTACTATTGAAATCGCTGGCTGTCCGTTTGAATTACTACGACATACAAATTATTTTTAAATTTGATAATCACATGAGTATGTGATTTATTAAATTAGTAATAATAATTTATTTTTATTGTAGGTCATATCAATATTGTTCAGTTTTTATTGTCAGTGGGTGCTAACTGTGAGGTAAAATGTTTATTTGATTATTATTATTTTATTATGTTTTTTTGTTTTTATTTTAGGAAGCGGATAATGATGCCATCACTGTTAGAGAGAGGGTCCTTAAAGTCATTGAAGAAACTGAGGAATGTATGACACGTCTTAAACAAAGAAATAGATCAGAAGTATCCATCCTTCTACCTCTCTCTCCTTCTCTTTCCCTCTCTCTCTTTTGTCTTTCTTTTTGTTTTATTATATTTTCTTTTTTTAATTATTAGTCTGTGGTTGAGGCTAGTTTGTTTCCACGACGCTCAGTGAACATGCTAAGACAGGTGAGATAAAGCTTACATACAGTGTGTAATTCTTATTTTTATTTTATTTTATTTTAGGAGAGTGCTCCATCATGTTCTGTGGAGACGCTATTAGAATGGCAGGCCACTAAACTCAATAAGCTTCAGACGGTTTTGTCGCTGTTGACCACTCCCACCGAGAAACTGTTAGCTGCTCTGAATGACAAAAACCTTGACGAGTTCATGTAAATAAGATACTGTCTACTTAATATTTGGAAAAACAAATTATTATTATTATTGTTCTTTTTTAGTTCGTTGCTGCAGTCTGGTGTTGTGTCTCCTGATGTCTTGTTAGATGATGTTCCTGTCCTAGCTCAAGTCTGTGATGATGGCCTTTATGGATTTGCCAAGGCATTGCTTGATCACGGGGCTAAGGTAGGAGAATAAAATACAAAATAGGTTTTCAGTAGACTGAGCATAATGGAGAGATTTTAGCCCATGGTTTTTCCCACCTTCGCTTCAGTCTAAATTTTTTAGTTATCAATATTATTGAAAGCAGTAAATTTTCAGAAAAAGCAAAACTATAGTATGTTTTTTTTCCAAAAATTTTTGAGTTATGGGCATTTTTAGAAACGAGCCAATATTGGCTCTGAAATCACCCCTAATTTTTAGTACATTTTCTGATACACACTGATGTCCTTGTGCATTATTCAGGTATGTTTGAACGGATCGACAAGTCAAATACCAGTTCTAGCAGCTGCCAGTAATGGCAATGTGCCTCTACTGAAGCTCCTAATGGAGTATGGAGCTGACATTAACGCTAAAGTAAGGAAACACTGCACCTTTGTATTAAATAAACTTTCATCTTTATTTATTCATCATGTAATTCAACAATATCCATTATTACAGAGTACTGATACATTGAGCACTCCACTGCATGAAGCTGCAGCCATTAATAGTGCAGACACTGTCAAGTATCTGCTATCAATTGGAGCTGACAAAGGGAATACTAATCATGCTGGTGAACTGCCTTTTGATTGTACTAATGACCCAGAGATACGCAAGTAATCCATTAATGAAGTACTTATCACAACACGATAGTAACAATAACAATACTAATAGCTTATCTAGGAACACTGATATTATTTCTCAGCATGCATTAATTATCCAGTTATTCTATATGGCAGTAAATAAACTGCCTTTTGCCAAACCTACTAATATAGTACTCCTAAAAATCTATTAATAGAACTATATGTAGCAGCCTAAAAATCTATAAAAAGTAGTACATGTATCTATTACTCTATTAATAATACTTAATTTATCAATAGTACTTAATCTATTAAACTACTTAATAATGCATGTATTTGCTTTATTCAATCAATGTATTACACTTACAGGTTACTTGCTATTGGTAGTAACAGATTATTAGTAGCAGCAATGGAGGATGACACTGCTGCCATCACTGAGCTAATCAATGATGAAAGCATATCAGTAGACACAGAATTCTATCACAATGGCTACACAGCACTCCACCAGTCCTCTGATAATGGAAACAGTGACACTGTTAAGCTATTGATAAACCTTGGAGCTGACGTCAACAAAAAGGTACATATTATGATATGACTATTATTATTATTATTATTATTATTATTATTATTATTATTATTATTAGGGTGGTATGTTCTCTCAGTCCCCATTACATATTGCTAGTTGCATGAATCACATTGATATTGCTAAGATATTAATAGAGAATGGAGCTAAACTGGATATCAAAGATTCCGAAGGAAAGGTATCAGAATTAATGTACAGTAGTTGTAATATAACGTAGTAATTATATGCATAAATACATATATGCAATATAAGATATAGGATACGAGATATATGTATTGTGAGATAACTAATAATAGATTTTTTAATGTGAATTGGCTGGGTATGTGTAGATGACATGTATTGTACATATAAATTTGCATATAATGAATTTATTTCACGTCTAGGTTCCGTTTGAAGTGGCTACTACTAATCAGATGAGGAAGGTCTTAGTCGAGGCGAGGAAAGCTCCATCTCTCCTCTCTCCCCCTCCCTCCTCTCAGGACAGGAGCAGCTCCAATGGACAGTACTGTCTGATTTGTATGGATAATCCAATCAACACCATCATACTCCCTTGTGGGCATCAGGTATGAGTCAACAGCATCTACTACAGTAAATCTTTGTTATTACAAGCATCTTTAATTGTACGCAAGGTTTAGATGGATCTTCTACATTTATGTAAACTTGTAATCATTTACTTAATGGATTTTATTTGAGAGAAAGCTAGCCTTAATAAGCACTCTAACTACATGTAAATGATCAGAATCACCTCAAAATTTCTACAGCCCATGGAATGTTGTGTTGACTGCCAGCAATTACATATATTACATATTGCCAATAAAATGTAACTTATATAATGCATGAGATAATGATTGCGTGTGTGTGTGTGTGTGAACATGTATGGTTTAGAGTAATATTTAGTTTGTATTTTGTAGACATTTTGCAAAGAGTGTGTGACACAGATCACACAGTGTGCCTTGGATAGACAGCCCATCAGGGAGGTAGTCCCAATCTTCAGATAAGAACTGAATTAATATATAGCTGCACATTTATGAGTATTATCATAGCAGCAAAAAAATTGAAATATTATTTTTGCATTATTTTGTATGACTTTTTTTTATTTAAAAACTCTATTTTTTAACTGACATTCTATTTACAATTTTTTTGTGAAGAGACGTGTAGTAGAAAGGAGAGAGAGAGAGAGAGAAAGATTGATACAGATTATATATATATATATATATAATAGAGATTAAACAATGATAAATGGGGAAAGAGAAATATTATAGAAAGAAAAGAAAGAAGGGGGCTACGTAGCAAGTTGAATCATCAAACAAAAGGACAATGATATTCAACAACTTAACAGGTCACAATATTGGGTCACAATAATAATAATAATAATGTAATAATAATAATAATAATAATAATAATAATAATAATAAACAATGCTGTATAGTGTATAGGAGAGAGTGTGTTCTATGCCAATCAAAAAGATTCCAGTCCACAATGAAAAGGTAATGAAATGCAGTGTTACAATAGTCCAATAACACTGCAATAGTGTTACAAATGCAGTGTTAACTCTTCTACGATTATACAATAGCTGAGTCAGTAGGGTACAGAGATATAACAAACACGAATTGTATGAATCCTCTAGTTTTCTTTGTTACATGTGCTATTAAACAGCTGCTTGTTTCGGCTTTGATAACTTCAATATGATACCGGAAGATGAAGCAGTAGGGGGTTGATCTAAATGCTTCACGTGAGTAGTGGCCATCCACTGGGAGTTGGATAACGGACACTCATCCGTACCTTCTGATGCAATGGGGCTCGTTAGAAGAGGGGGCGGGGTTGAAGGGGCGTGGTTTGGTAGGGGAGAGGGCGAGGATGACATACGAGAGTAATCCAAGACAGGAACATATTGAATAACCTTTTTAATGAGAGGGGGCGGGACAGGTGCGGCTTTCGTAAGATAATCGAGGTCTTTACCTGTTGAGGGACATATTAGAGTAATCAGTGAAAGAACTTGTACTGTGTAATTAATTACTTAAAGGGATACTGTCGCCGTGTACGGATATCTGCGCACTTTTCGTAAAATTGATGACGAAATATGATTTTTGGTGACCAAAAATCATATTTCGTCAAAGAAAAATGGCAGAACTTATGCAAAGGTTCTTTGAGCGTTCATATTGGCATTCAGAAGAATGGAGAGAAAGTCCTGCTAAGTGAAGATGTCAAATAAAGGCCAGAGAAGAGCTCAGAAAGATATGGACTCCAGCAAACACAGCTACATGGTCAAACTCACCTGTCAAAAAGACACTAGCCTTTTACGGATGGCAAACTTGATGAAGAAAAATGCAGTTAAGTACTTACCTCTTAGTTTGGTGAAGATGAACAAAAAGCATCATTTGTTGAAGTATCAGAGCTCCAGAAGCAAGAATCAGAGCATAAACTGTTGTTATATTACAAGATATAAACCCGCAGCCATTTTTTGTTTATAAACCTTCCGTGTACTAAAGCCATGCAGCTCTTCCGTAAACTGCGCCAGTATCCCTTTAATTATACTTGTAAGCACACTGTTCACATTATTGTTTATACATGCACAGGTTATTCTAATCTTTACATGTATAGTGTTATAGTCTTAATTCTGAACTACGTGTATTCTCAATTGCTCCATTCTCCTCTCTTCTTACACTAGTCTTTGTGACTCTAGAACACTCTAATGCTAGACTATAATAAATTGAACAATAAGTCTGTCTATATATATCTCTCTCTTTTAAATATCTGTCTCTCTCTCCCTCTTGTGTACCACATAGCGCAAAATTTTCAAGGGCTGTAAATTTCGTGAGTTTGCCTTAAAATCTATTTTGCAGATTTAATTTTTGCAAATTTATGCCATCTGCCATCTTGTGCCAAAATAATTAAGTAATTTCCGTGAATCTTCAAAAAAATCGTGAAATTTACAGCCCTCAATAATTTTACGCTACACGGTATTTCACTTATTCAATTGGTCCTGATTAAAGATAGACTACTTAGTAAGCTGTCAAGTGTTCAAGCTATATCTACATAAACTCATCATTACCAGCTAGTGGGAACTTCCGTGGGGACCATGGGGGGACTTGAGGTACTCTCTCGACCCTCTCTACAGGAGGAGGAGGAGTGCTGGGAAAGGAAGGAGAGAGGGAGCCAGAGTCAGGGGTAGACGAGAGTTGGGACGGACGTGGTCTTTTACGATTGCCTGTGACAAAATTGAGGTAGCGGTTACGCTCTTTGGCTTCACACCTGTCGTGCCTTATAGCGAATACAGCATCAGAATCATCCTATAATGATAAATGAAATGAGTAAATACATTTATTGAGTATTGGTCTAAAATAACAGTGGTCAAGCAAGGATATTTTTATGCCTTTACAAGGATGGATACTTCATTTTTGTATTGTTATGAACAGCTTCCACAGGCATCTGTCAGTATCAAATCAATTTATAAATTTGTTCCAAAATTTAACAAAACATCCTATATTATATAGTACACATTGGCCAAACTGGTCAATCAAAAATGACTAAGAGAGAATTTCCATTTTTATAATTTTATTTGATGCATATACAAAATTTAACAAAACGCTTTATATTATAGTACACATTGGCCAAATTGGCCAATAGTACAGGGTCATTGGCCAAATTTCATCAAAAATGACTAAGGGGGAATTTTCCATTTTTATAATTTTATTTGATGCATATGCCTGTATTTGTGTTGCGCAGAAAGTTTCAGCTCATTTCAATCAAAATTGGATTTGTAATGAATTCTTAAAGTGGCTCAAAAATCAGGCCAAAGTTCCTGTACTATAGTACAGGGACTTTGGCCAAATTTCACCAAAAATGGCTACAAGAGAATTCTCCATTTTTATAATTTTTTCTGATGCATATACACATTTTTATGTTGTGTAGCAAGTTTGAGCTGATTCTGATCAAAATTGGATTTTTTACAAATTTTTAAAGTTACTCTAAAATCCAGCCAAAGACCATGTACCATAGTACAGGGTCATCAGCCAAATTTTGCCAAAAATGACTAGGAGAGAATTCTCCATTTTAATAATTTTTTCTGATACATATAAGTTATGTCGCAAGTTTGAGCTGATTCCGATCAAAATTGGATTTTTTACGAATTTTTAAAGTTACTCTAAAATCCGGCCAAAGTCCCTGTATATACATGTACTTATGCTGTGTATGAAGTTTTAACTGATTCCAATCAAAATTAGATTTTTATGAATTTTTTTCTGATGCATATACATGTACTGCAGCTATGTTGTGAAGAACTTTGAGTTGATTCTGATCAAAATTGGGTTTTCTATAACTTTTTAAAGTTAATTGCTCAAAAATATGGCCAACAAAACTGTACAATATAAATGCCGTAGGGCGCCTTTTTTTGAGGGCTGTAAATTGCACAATTTTCTTTGAAGATTCACGAAATTTACAGCCCTAAAAAAGGTGAACAACGTACGGTATATGGTACAAATAATTTAATCAAATAAAACAATTAGCAGCCACATATTTGTGATTATATAGAAGCATAGCTTACCTCCTCATCGCTCTCAATCTCATTGTCACAGTTCACGGTCTCCTTGTCACCATTTTGTTGAACACTCTCTCCACCATTCCTCACAACGCCATTCTCCTTCACTCCTTCAGCCTTCTGCTCAGTCTCCATGTGCTCTCCGTTAGGTAGAGGAGGCAGGGGATGAGCTGGATGCGATGACACTTTACGCCACTTTGGAGTTATAATCTCCTTGTACTCGAGTTTCTCAAGCCTCGTAGTAGTGGATAGGATGGAGTAAGGTATGACTATGTTATTGATGTCGTATTGGGGTGTGGTCACGCCTTTCTTTTTCTTCATTAGTGAGGTGGGCGTGACAGGATGGGAGGAGTCATCAAACGAATTGGCACTGTGTCTCTTTCGTGGTATACCTGTAATGTAAGCATAAGTACATGAATAAACAGTCATAAATCATAAAAATAAACAAATGAAGATAGTGTTTTATGAGAGAGAAACAGAGAGAGAGAGGGAGGAAGGGAGAGAGGGGAGGGAGAGAGGGAGGAAGGGAGAGAGAGAAAGAAAAAAAAAAAGAGAGAGAGAAAGAGAGAGAGAGAGAGAGAGAGAGAGAGAGAGGACATAAAGAACAGAAGGGCCCTACAACATGACCACATATACAAACTGAGTGACCACAATAAATCCTTTTATGATGATGATGATGGGAAGAATCTCATAGTATCCCCACAGACAAACATACAACAATACACACACTGACATTACCAACCAGCCCACAAACCCACTCATTCTCAGCACTAAAAATTATGTTTTCCCCAATAAAATTGTAAAGTGAACCTGAAACACAACATTTAGAATGTACAGTGTATATGCATATACTGATACACATGAATGGGTAATGTATCTAAGCAGCTACATGTAGCTGACCTTTCTCTCCAATAGAAGAGGACACATCAAGGGGAGAAGGAGAGGGAGAGAAAGACTTGCTCCTTTCTAATCCTTCAAAGAAAAATACCAATAAAATAGGCAAATATTAATAATATTAAAAATGAGCAAGCAAAGAGAGAGAGAAGGAGAGAGAGTGAAATAAATTGATTAACATACTCAGTAATGAATGATTGATGGTAGCAGCATGATCAAACAGATTAGTAACGGTACTACAGCTATTAGAAGCAGCTGTTGTAGTGGCTGCAGCTGATACTTTACGCTTCTTAGGTAGTGGAAGAGAAGCATATGAATGCTCTTGAAGGACTTGATGTAATGACGAATCCAACCAGACATTAGACGGCACATCTATAGTAATAATAATTGAATTAAATAATTAAATAAAAGTAATAATTTATTTGTATGGACAGGTGGGTTTTCATATTCAATTTAATGAAAATAAAATAAATAAAAAATACATACAAACACAACTGTATATAATGTAGTCATTGAAATACTGTACAAGGATGTACTACATCAGCCATGTTGTTACAAGAGGGAATTGCATAGCTAAAGAAGCTAAAATTACACTATATTTAAGATCAAAAGTGACCCAATCAGAAAGTGGAGTGTATAATTACTGAAATTCTAATTGCTGGCTTTAACATGTACATGCAGCAAAGCTAACTACATGTAACTATTACATAATCAAAAATATGTGTAAACTGGCACTCTCTCCTACACAGATTATCATTCTTTCCTTTTCCTTCATTCTCTCTCTCTTCCCTTTCTCTCTCTCTTTTCCTTTACCTCCTTCCTGTGAGAGATGAGGATGGTAAGACTCATCAACGGTAGAACAGCCTGACCTCTTCCCCTTTCTCCTCTCCTGTCTCTTTTCTTTCATTCTCACAAGCTTCCTCTTAGGCGCCCGGTGAGTTCCACGGGTCCTAGCTGAGACCTGATTCGCCTCATCCATGACAAGAACAGGGAACGAACACCCGACAAGATCCCCAACTTGAAGAGGATGACTCATCATTAATGACTGGTTTGAGAGCAACATCTGACGAAACTGACACGAACACGTGACACCCCCGTTCACTTTACCCCCGAGTGGCGGCTTGGAGAGAAGCGTCGAGCCGTTGCCTCGCTGGGGGGGCTGCCCCCCTGAGACCTTATGATCGCTGTGGCCATTTTGTAACCCGCAGACACAGTTGGGAAGATTGAGGGGAGAGGGAGGTGGGTTATGGGGCGTGAGTTGTACTGTCTCCTTTGGGTCCTGTGTTTGTATCCTCGAGTCCAACTGATAAAGTTTTTGATTCAGAGTCAATATCTGGTGACAGAGCCAGGCCCACCTGGCACCTAACTGGGCTCTGTCCTTCTCCCATCTTTGCTTGACGGCAAGTTTCCTGTCAATATAAGGAAGGGGATTAGTAGTAAATATGAAATACATACATGTAGTTAATACAATGATAATAGTAAGAAATATTTTAATGATACTGATGTCATAAGATGTTATTAAATAAATTAATGACATTAAAATAATAAACAATGGTAACTGGATAGTAATAATAATAATAATGTTCGTAGTAGCAATAAATAATAATTAATAATAAAATACATACACAAAGAAAGACATAACTCCCACTCTAACAAAAAACACATTCTCTTGCTGTATACCATTACACGCATACACACACACAAATCTCTAAGTGTACAGGCAATGTACATGTATGTACTTATTATTAATAGTGATTATACATACAGACAATATGTACATATACTAATCAAGTATCGAGTTTGACACGTTGATAAAATATCCCAAGAATTTATAACACAAGTACGGTACAATGCTTTCTGCTAATGGCCACAGTGTTATCAACTATTACGGTCTAGTGTACCAGAATTGTACAAAGACATAAAGTTCAAATCCAATATAGTATAATGCTACAGGTATCAATGTTAGGGGGCAAGCCCATTAGTTTATTAAAGAGCAATAAACCAGCCACTACTGTTTTGATTGAGCTACATGTACTCATAGTGGTTGAGAAGGATAACAACTGCCAATATGATGAGATAAAATAATCATCATACACCATTGATTATCAACTCAGAGCTTTCATGATGTCGACACATTATGACTTCAACTTAGTACTTGAACAGATTCAAGTTAACAAAATTACACTGATGCACGCAATACAAAGCAATACAAAACTACAAAACGGCACATTTTCTACACGATATATGAGTAATATGTGACAGAGACAACTTACAGCTGCTAATTACAAATGTACTATACATGGATGTGCATTAAAAGGCAATGAATTATGATAGGTTGATGTGGTATGAAGTAGATATAATCACGATCCAATAAAATATATATCCTTTTATAAACTAGACCCCCTGCTTAGACATAGACACTGTAGTGCCTAGTCTTCCTTCCTTTCTGACATAAATAAATATAAATATACAACCAACAGCCTCTATAATAGTCAATTACAAGATGGACAAGATTAAAAACAGAGCCAACCACTAATAACAACAAGCCATTACATGTACACACACGCATGTATGTGTACATGCATACACTACACCATTAATATGTACACAAAATATACCCTAAAGAATCCTTACGTAGAACAAGGATACACAACCTACTAGTGTCTATTGGAGCTATAACATACACTGTATAATAATTATAGTAATTGTAATCATGTGACCTATGAAACAAATTATGTGTATATGTGCATTAGTTAGTGACGTGGCAGTGTAGAGAAAAGCTAGAAGCCAATAAAAGACACTCATGAATAAATTCAGATTGCATCATCACCACCCATGTATATATATTAGTACATCTTACATAATGCATATACTGGTACACCCATATATACATACCTGTACATAGTCTATATCCATAGAGAATTAATAATCAAGGTGATCATTAAATGTTATGTATAAATATAATAACACGACCCTCAAGAATTTAAACAAAATATTCCAAAAGACTTACTGCCAAATTCATCTCAATAAACAATGTACCAGTGCAGAGAATGCATGTGTGTGTGTGTGTGTGTGTGTGTGTGTGTGTGAAATTAAAAATAAAATATAATAAGATTGTAACTAGGGGCACAGCAGCTGTTTGAGAAAGTAAATGTGGTCAGGCACAAAAAAACATTTCAAAAACAGCTTCACAACCCACTCCATCTCTTTCTCTAATGATTTCCTCCCTCCCTCTCTCTCTCTAGCAGTAAATGACATACACAATAGAGGTGGCAATATGTAAGGGAGTGGGACCCCACTTAACACATGAAGACAACAAACACGTATTATTGGTACCCTTAACTATAAAATTGAGACATTATGCTACTGGTTACTAAAAAGTGTGTTGCATAGCAATATAAGAATTAAACTAGTGCTGTGTTATTTATAAAGGATATACCTTTTAGTAAGGTCTGCTTAATACATTAACATGTATACATGCACCCTCAACTAAGTGGAGTGGAGAGAGAGAGTAATATGTACACATACATTTATAACTATACCACCACTCCTTAAAGACAGAAAGAAAGATATGTTTGTGTACATGTACCACAATTCACACAAGCTCATGCTTCAGTTAGTAAGGTAATACATTGTAATAGATATCAAAGCTGGTGTCCATTGTAAAAGATGTAAACACACTTCCAATAATAGGTACAGCTAAAATTTCAAGGGATAAGAAGAGGGAGAGAAGGACATGCATTACCATACCTTATATATCTATCATTTTTGCTCTTTGTCTTTCCATTTCTAGGCAGAGCCTCCATTTCTTCTTCCTCATCAGAACTGGTGTCAGTTGCTTCTTCATCGATGAGCGACTCTAAACAATGGAGGTGTTGCTGTAGGGCAGAAGAGACTTTACCATTCGAAGGAAGGGAAGGAGGAGGAGCCAGTAAAGATCCATTGCTACTACTATCAATGCTAGAATTGAAACTGGTATTGCTGGAACCGTCAACAGTTAGCAATAGAGGAGTAACCTCTTCTTCAACTTCGGGTCCTTTCTTATGAGAGATTAGTTCGTTAAGGGTGTGGGCGTGACTCATACGCAACTGAGAGGATCTAAGAGTCTTAAGGGAAGCTCTTACTCTATTCTCAAGACCTGACTGGGCACTAGAGAGACGAGAGGACCTAGTGTCTATGACAGAGCAGCAGTGTCTTTTGATAAAGTTCTGTACTTGACCATCTCTCCCGATTGATGAAGACAAGATCTGGTTGTTATCAAGTCCATTATTATTAGTAGTATTTGATGGTGTAGCCTCAGTCTTCATGTTCTTGGTCATCGAGCTACGATGAAGATGACTGTTGTTCAGCTTGTGTTGGCCTGCCATACCTCCTCCTCCCTCGCCGCGGGACGTTTCCCCTCCTCCCATTAGTACCCCTCCCTTGAGAGTACCCACAATTGTCCCCCCTCCTCCTGGCGGCTGGTTTAAAGTCTTTGATAAAGATGCTAGTCTGCTCAGAGTCAAAATGTCAGTGTTGGTTGATCCAATGCTGTTATTGTTATTAGCTGGTAGATTGGTGCCATTTATTGATGGCACCACGACAACTTTATCTTGATGTCTATCACTGGTGCCTGACTGTATGACTGATGAAGGAAGACCTGAAGATACTACTCCATTGACACGATGGAGAGCTTGCATGACAGTCAGAGAAGAGAGAGAGAGAGATGAGTAAACAACACCGGGGCCAGAAGATAAGGCTTAAGAGTAGCTTTAGAGGGCGGCCGCTCGGTATTTGACAGAGTAGCCTTTTAAGCTTCAGAATAAAGTCCAAGTTGAGTTAAAAGAAGTCTCCCCGATCCAGTAGCGATGGGTATAGTGTAGTTTAGGCCTCTGTCGGCGGGGGAAGAGAGGATAAACAAGTGTACCGGATTGCGCGCCAGGTGCTCCCGCGGGTTACTCGGTTACACGATGAGAATGGTGAGAGTACAGCGGTAGACTTTGAACTCTTCTTATTTGGAAGGGAAGGGAACAGAGAAGGAGTAGAGAACACAACTAGTAGGAGCTATAGGTTTGATGTAAGAAGCCGCTGTATCTCGGTTCAGCCATGTGCTCCATACACAGGTCATGAAGGAACCGAACACATAGCTGTGGGGGCCAGGGTAATGGAATTACCATATATGGTCACAGGGCTCCACCCTACACGTGACACTGAACACCCAGTTATGAATAGTTATAAAACTAGAGCTCACGTGATTGTGCTCACGTGATGCTAGTTATAAAATTAAAATCATAGTATCTTAACTTTTAAAATGATGTCATAGACCCAGCCCATTTTCTTTGCCATTCATTTCATTTCTATTTCTGCCTGAAATTGGGTGTCATTTCATATTTTCTGATTCTTCTCTGTTATGGCTGCGCAGTATTTAGTCTCTGTTCCTGCAAAGGCCACAAAGTCTGTGGATTTTACTGACAAGTTGCCACGTTTCATTGCCAACAACTATGAGGAGGAGGCTGGTACATTCCGAGACGCAATAAAGGAACTAAACGTACTGAGAGAGTCCACTGTCGTAAAGTCACCCGACAAGCACGAAACTGGGCTAGACCTCATTATTAGGTAAAGATATGAACGTTTAATATCACTGTTTATTGTTAGTGGGGGTGCTGGTTTTCAATTGGGGCTGGGAATATCATGACACATTACAATATATTTGTGTGTCATTTAGCTATTCCTTGTATTGTGTATTCCTTACACTGGGTCTTCTAGCAATTGATACACTAATATAGCAAAGGTCTGGTCCCCAGACTAACACTAATATGTTGTTAACATTATCTATACACATGCTTTTATATTATTATATAATTCATATTTCAACAGGTATCATGATCAACTGGCAGCAATTGAGAATAAGTTACCAATATCTGAGAGTCAGGTGAGAGAGAGAGAGGGGGAGACAGTGTGTGTACATATGTACTATAAAAGTACATTTGGATTGAGTAGTCACATGTTATACACAATGATTCAGTGACACTTAAGTTAGCACATGTGACCATTGTGATCTGAACTCACATGACAATCATTAATGATTATCATTATTTTTATTGTTGATAGATACACATAAAGTTTAATTGGCACGATGCCTTCTCCACTGGTTTACTCAGCTCAAAGAATGCTTGTAAGTTTGAGAGAAAGAGAAGGAAGAGAGAGAGAAAGGGTGATTGTTGTTAAATTATGTATCAGAAAGTGGTTTCACTGCTAGGTAGCATTTAATAAATATAATGTGTACTCTAACAATAATTTTAATAATACTAAATGCTAATGATGACATTATTATTTTGTAGCAATGGTGTCTGGTTTATATGAGAGATGCTGTGTTTTGTTCAATATTGGTGCTCTACAGTCTCAGATTGCAAAGTCTCAAAATTTTGATAGTGACGAGGGCCTAAAGGCTGCTGCCAAGCATTTTCAAGTAAACTGATTTTACTTTCAATTTTCCCTCCTCAATGTGTATACAATAAAGCCTATGCTAATAATAGGTTTATTTATAACGGACGCCTCCATTTAAAGGACAGCATATATTGTATCAATTACATTCCTTAATAAAATAGCGTCCACATAAATGTAAATTTTTATGTCCCAAAGTGTCCGTTATATAGAGGCTTTCGATTATTGTTTGTCTCTACTTAATTAGTACATTAATAAGTATGCCTTTGTTCCTTAGGGTGCAGCCGGCACGTATCAGCATCTAAGGGAGCAGGTGTTTGCTCACCTCCAGTCCTCACCAACTCCTGATCTATCAGCTGAATCACTGACAGCTCTGGCTACACTTATGCTGGCACAAGCTCAAGAAGTCTGTGTATTCAAAGCTTATAAAGGTGAGTATGCATGTATACATGTACATGTACACTCTAGAATCTAAATGAACATTTTACATATATAGCTTATGTTTTCAGTAATCAAATGAGTTGGTGAGTTTATGTATGCCAGACAATCTGCCAAATATTTTGTCTATTAGTGCATGCTTTGCAAATACTCTACATTGATATGTGATACACTTACATGTACAAAATGTGTGTAGATAAAATCAAGACTCACGTTATTGTTAAACTGGCAATGCAGTGTTCCGATTTATATTCTGAGGCTCTCAGTAACATGATGGTTGGTTCGGTCCGCGGCCAGTGGGAGAAAGGATGGCTGGCCATTGTCTCAGGGAAGAGCCAGTACTTTCACGGAGTTGCTCAGCATCATCTCGGACTTGTTGCTCAGAGCAATAAAAGTTTTGGTGAAGCTGTAGCTAGAATGAAGGTAGGAATGAAATTTATTATTGGGTACATGTACATGTATGCATGTATGTATAATTGTGTGTATATTTTTATATAGAAAGCTTCAGATTTGGTTCGTGAGGCCGACAGGAGAGGAGAGGTATTCTTCAAACCATACGTAAGTGCTTGCACTCCCAATTATTCCTTTTTCATTTTATTTTATATTTCAGGAGCTCACCTCATCTCTGAAGAAAGACTTGGAAGCCGTAGAAAAAGACAATAATTTCATATATAATGATCGTGTTCCTGATTTTGGGACTCTTGAGCCTCCTGGTAAAGCCTCCATTGCTAAGGCAATACAGTTTCAGTCCCCAGCCTCAAACTTCCTTGATTTATTTGCCAATCTTGTTCCTCTACCTGTCAGTCGTGCTATGTCCAATTATAACGGCAAGAAGGATGCACTTGTCAATGAGGAGCTTGAGAAACTGAGGAATGCAACATCTTCCTTGAACGAGTGAGTCTTGAACAATGTAGGGCCTTTCTTTTTTTTTCATTACTCTGTAGTTGAAAATTATTCAAAAATTTGTGATTTAAATTCCTACCAATTTAGCTCTTTTTTGCTCTTTATTTAGAAACCTTGCTAGTAAGAATCTTCCAGCTGCCATTGAAGACACTGGCGGTAATGCTGTGCCTGACTCCATTAAAGAGAAGAGTCAAGGGATTCGTGAGCAAGGAGGGATACAATCACTTGAAGATAAACTTTATTCACTACCTGAACTGCTAACAAGGAACAGAGAGATACTTGATGAGGTACGTTACATATTTATGCATGTATTACATGTACAATTGTACATACATGTACATGTACATGAACATGAATCATGTATCATGTATATTTATTTGCACTATTGCAGAGTCCTTTGGCCTGATTTATTAGCAACTTTAAAAATTCATTAAAAATTCAATTTTGATCGGAATCAACTCAAACTTTCTACACAGCATAAGTACATGTATATGTATCAGAAAAAATTATAAAAATGGAGAATTTTTTCCTAGTCATTTTTGGTAAAATTTGACTGAAATCCCTGTACTATAGTACAGGGACTTTGGCCCAATTTTGGAGCAACTTTAAAAATTCATAAAAAATCCAATTTTGATCGGAATCAACTCAAACTTTCTACACAGCATAAGTACATGTATATGTATCAGAAAAAATTATAAAAATGGAAATTTTTCTCCTTTTAATTTTTGGTGAAATTTGACCAAAATCCCTGTACTATAGTACAGGACTTCGGCCCAATTTTGGAACAACTTAAAACATTCATAAAAAATCTAATTTTGATTGGAACCAGTTTAAACTTTCTAGGCAACATATGTACATGTATATGTATCAGAAAAAATTATAAAAATGAAAAATTCTCTCCTACACGTAGTTATTTTTGGCAATTTGGCCAAAGTCCTATACAGGAGCTTCGGCTTGATTTTGAGCAACTTCAAAAATTCATAAAAACTCGAACTTTGATCACTAGTTTCACTACTCAACATAATGACTGTATAGTCTATGCACATGTGCATGTATCAGAAAAAATGGAGAAATTTCTCCTCACAATTTTTGACGAAGTACCTTGTACAGTACAAGGCATTTAGCTAAATTTTTGAACAATTAAAAATTTTTTATATTTATCAGAATCTGCTCAGAATTTCTACACATCATAAAAACATGTATTTATGTAAATCAATAATAATATGATTTCTTTTCTTTCTAGACTCAGAGGATGCTTGATGAAGAAGAGAGAGATGATACAGCACTGAAGGAGAGATTTGGCTCAAAATGGAAGAGAACTACATCAAATGAACTGACACAGAGCATTCGTAATGATGTTGTAAAATTTCAAGGAATTATCGAATCAGCAACTAAAGTAAATCAATACTGCCATAATATAATATATATCTATCAATATAGTAATATTAATAATAATTTCATTTGTTCACAGTATGTCATGCCATTGGTGTGCATTCATCTCTCCTTGTATTCATTGTACTGTATTTAGAGCTTTTATTGTGATTTATCACCAATACAGTCTATGAGCAGCACTATTCTTTATTCATTTATTCTTTTATTGTGTACTCCTTTGTGTTTGAATGTCTCCCTTTACCCTCACTCTCTCTCTCTCTCTCTCTCTCTCTCTGTAGGCTGATTCAACCGTTAGAGAGAAATTTGAGACACATCGTCCAGCTATGGTGACACTCACAAAGAGCGAGACTGACCTTGAAGCATCTCTGCCTAAAGCTGGTGCAATGGCAGCCGTCAAAGCTGGAAGCCCAGTATGAGAAAAATAACAAAATAATGATTATTAATCTTTAATAATGTTATTTCTAGTCTGTCCAAGAGCTTCGTTCATTGATGGAGGATGTGAAAACTATAAAAGCTGAGAGAGAAGTGTTGGAGCAACAGCTAAAAAGGCCAATTGCTGACATTAGTAAGAAAAAAAACCATTGATAATATACTTGTACTTGCTTCTCTTTCTCTCTCTCTCTTATTGTTTCTCTTCCTTCTCTTATAGTCCCAAAGTTTTTACAGTCACTCAAAGAATTAGGAGATGTTGATGAAGAAGCAATATCAGAAGCACATCTTCGTACAGAATATGGAAAAATACAAGAACAGGTCAGGCACTCAATACATACTATACTATTGTACATGTACACGTATATACATGTACACTTACATGTAACGTATTACTGTGTACATGTATACAGGTGGCTGAGAGTGTGGAGCGCCAAGAAGTATTAGAGCGTAAGATCAATGCGGCTTACGTCCAGTTTCAACAAGAGACAGAGCAAAGAGGAGTCAGTGAGCGAGATCAGATGCTTAAAGACCTTGCTGCTGGCTTTGATGCATACATGGAGCTCTCCAACAACCTTGCTGAAGGATCAAAGGTAGACTAATCCTAATGGAGTATTCATGACTTATTAAATTCATCCAGTTTTACAATGACTTGACTCCACTCCTGGTCAAGATACAAGGGAAAGTATCTGATTTTGTCTATGCCCGCACGACAGAGAAAGATGACTTACTAAAGTAAGTTTGACTCATGTGTACACGTATTAATGAATCCTTATTTCTTCTGTAGAGATTTACAGCGAAACATTGCATCAACTCCAAGCCAACCAGCACCACCTGTACCACAATACCAACAAGGTATCTTACCACCACTACAGAGTCCATTTCATGTGTACATGTAATAGGTAAGGAGCAACCACCTGCTAGGCCACCACCACCTGCTGTACAACAGAGCCAACCACCTCCTCCTTCTCAACCCTCTCATAATCCATCAGCTCCTCCACCTCAAGGCTCTTACTACCAACAGCCACCACCACAAGGACAGCCACCACCACAAGGACAGCCGCCACCACAAGGAGGTACATGTACATGTCCTTTTCCTTTAACATTATCCCCTTATAGGTTATGCTCCACCATATGGGTATGCCCAAGGTCCTCCTCCTCCTCATGGATATTATCAGCAGGCACCACCACCTGGTGCTTATGCTCCCCCTCCTCAAGGATACCACCCTCCACCTCCTCACGGGTATGCTCCTCAACCTTACTACGGGGCACCTCCCCCTCAAGGATATTATCAGCCACCGCCACCACATGGTAATAATTGTTTTACAGTTTATACTAATTTTATTTTGATGGCTTTAGGTTACGGACAGCAGCAACAACCTTATCAACCTCCTCCAAGACGTTGAGTGTACTGATAATTAGTATACTCACTGCTTTCGTTGTAGGACTATTATTGTATTGTGTACTACATCTAATTATTATTATTTTGATTCAAGTGTTGTTTTTGTTATTGATGACTAATAATTTTTGTTTTAGATTTAACGTTTGTTGTCTCTCATTGGGTTAATTAATAAATAAACATTGCTTTTCAAGTCTTACACAAGATAGAACTGTCTAACTTATCACACTGTATTATGAACATATCCTCATATGGCACATCGTGAATAACCCATCCCTTTCATTCAATATAATTATTCATCCAGTAACAGCCCCACCCACATCATGTTTTATAACTAATTCATTTATAAATCAATCATCAATAGTTGTTTGTGTCAGGAATTTCATTATCCACACAAATGAATTGACTCCTATTGTGTGACTCGCACACACCAATCAGCCACATAGCAGGAACACTGCAACTAAAACGACACCAAAATAATAATTGTACTTCTTTTTTTTAAATTATTCTTTAATTAATAATAACAATAAAACATTATAAATTCTTTTTATCATTATTATTATTATTACTTTTACTATACAGAACAGGTAAGGATTACCTGTCCCAAGGGAGAGAGAGGGAAAGTATTCAGTTTGAATATGTCCAATGATAGTTCAGGTAGTCGTGAGTACTAGAAAAAATAAACCTGTATACATATATACATACACAGTTAGCATTATAAAGTTGTAGTACTAATGACTGGTAGTTGTAATGTCATTGGTTGTAGTGTTATTATTCTCATGGCTCTCTGTCACCATTCCATTAGCTTTCTTAAGTTGATGCAACTGTGACAGGAGCTCCATTTTTTCTTGTTCAATGACGGAGACTTTGTCCTCTAAATTGCAGCACTGGCTGATAAGGTCCTGCTTGCTCATCCCTTCCAATCTATTCAGCTTTAGCTGGAGGTAGACCTGATTAAAGTCCGCTTCTAAAAAAGCTTCTTGGTCTTCGTCGGACAAATCGTAATGAACATCGTCACCTAAAGAAAGAGGATAAAAGAAAAAACATTTATTATTAGTGCCATCAGATGCTCCAGGGCTTGGGCTAGGAGTAATAATATTGCTGCTACTATTGGCCCATTTACCCATAGCCCCAGTCACACCTGATGATGAGTCAAAAGAGAGTGTTCTGGAAGGTCGCCTATACTGATCCTCGCACCGATCGTCAATCAAGAACTGGGTACTATTAAAAGGAGCTACTGGTCTTTTAGAGCGAGCATTAATCTCGGCTTCTCTGATGGCAACGTGCTTCTCCTCCCATTCGTCAACCTGTTTCCTCTCCTCGAGGCTCATCTTTGAATATGGCTTCCATTTTGGACGGCCTCCTGGACCACCACTTCTTTTCTTGCCCCTCCTGTGCTTCTTATTATTAGTAGAAGGCTTCAATGGCGGCCCCTCCTCTTTCTCTCTTGCCACCTGCTCTGGGCCCTGGATCCTTCCATCCTCCTCGTCGCTCATGCTACAGCTCTTCGCTCTCTCCATTAGAGTCCTCTCGGGTTCACAATAACTGCTAGAAGTACTGAGTGGGAACGGTCTCACTATTAGCATAACGCCACGGGGCAAGACTCTCTAGAATAAAGGGGACAAAGAAAGAAGCAAGAGGCTGATTGGACTTCCTTGGAAAGCGCCGACTCCTCTAAACTCTTGCTTTGTTGTCTTCCTTTCACAATACACTCGCAAAATCTACCACCACGTTTAGCTCTCGATTCCTGAGCTTGCACACACAAAAGGAGGAGACGGCGCATCTCTTTTTATAGGAGCTCGAGGATCCAATGTAAATGGGAGTGGCTTGTACGTTCGCTCTAGAAACTGATTGGTCAGTCTAAGGGGAGGAGCTCCCGTCGTTAAGGCAACGTCTCTGTCGTCATAGTAACGTCGGCTTGCCGGATAAATAAACAATATTTTTATAGTACGGACATACGAAAAAATTTCATAAACCAAACACCAACAGTACCCTCTCATTTCCTCGCTTTCTCATGAGTTCTTGCAAGTTTCCTGAGAAAAGAAGGCTCGATGTGTCGTCTGAGACCATCTCTATAGACCCTAAACTTAAAACTAAAGCAAAGGAAATAGTAAATGCGTTTATATCAACTACAAAGGAAGGTATTGTTGGCATTAATAAGGAAGGTACATTGTGTGTATAATTAGATACAGGCAGTGAATGTGATGTCATAAGAAATTCTTATTCCAGCAGTGATGTGAAATTGTCGGGGTAAGTCACCATGAGTATATGTGCTTTTAATTCTGCGATAGATACTGATGGTATGATTCTGTTTATTAGTTTTAGTGTGGGCTCAAAACACGAACTCATTAAAATTAATAATTCAATAGTTAACTAAAATCATGAGCCAAACCCCCAATACAAAACAAACAATTCTACATGCAGCTATAAGGTATTATTATTATATTTATTATTATTAAAAGTGAGCTAAACAGCATACTGGTACTTCATGCACTACATAATGATACATGGCATTTGAAGCAACTTCAAAAATCATAAATAATTAAATTTTTATCTACACAACATAAGAACTTGTATATGTATCAGAAAAATTATAAAAATGGAGAATTCTCTTCTAGCGATTTCTGACAAAATTTGGCCAGAGACCAAATTTGGGCATTGGCCCAACTTTTAAAATAAAAAAAACTAAACTTAATCAGAATTAGCTCAAAGTTGATAACACAACATAAAGACATGTATATGTATTATAAAAATATTTATCATTATTATTGTTGTTGTATTATTATTGTTTTTGTTGTTGTTTTACTTATCACAGTACATGGAGTGATAGATCTGATCAAATAAAATCAAATCTCCTCAAAGAGATCTCATCACTCAAAAGACGTCTTAAATTCAATGAGGAGCGTCTCGTAACAAAACGTGATTCGCTTTTACAATTCATACGACTAGCCCGAGCTAACTCTCTACTAGCTGCCGATCTATTGCACGAGGGAAGAGGAGGTGTGTCTGCTGGGCGTGGCCAGTTGCTAAGGAAACAAAGGATCAGATGCTGTAAAGTGATTAGTGGAAAGCAATGCAATGAGACTGCATTACTGTATACTAGATATTGCTTAGGACGTAAGTGATGAAACATAATAATGTGCATATGCCTTTGTATTCATGTACATTCCTACCTCCTCTCTCTCCCTCCCTTCCTCCCCCCCTCTCCCTCCCCCCTCTCTCTCTCTCCCTCCCTCCCTCCCCCTCTCTCTCTAGACATTACCGAAGACAAGCGTCAAGTACTATACCAGTGTTGTTCTTCAATGGATGCTGATACTTCTACCAAATGCAATAGACCAGTTCTGGAGATACTGCAAGATAAGCCTCACTGTCTGAAGCATATCTCAGAGGTAAACAGGAAAGATAGACTAGACAAATTATAATTGTGATAATTTTAATTTGATTATTATTATTATTATTATTACATGTACATGTATGAGCCTTAGAGCAATATGCATACCTCAATGGCAAATGGCAAATAGTGTCATTTAACAGTATGTATAGCATCTAATTAAAAGTGTAATAAATTGGAATCACTTCAAACTGTCCTACATATAACATAAAGTGTATCACGTACAGTATAATAAAAATTGTGAATTCTTTTGTTGCTATTTTTGGCAAGAAGCTCTGGACTTGTGTATTAGAAATCCTCAACTTGTTTGGATCATTATAAATTTAGCATTTTAATGTATTGAGCGTTTTATTGAGTACAGCTAGCGCATGTACTGTTCAATCTATTGTACATATTGTGTGATGGCACAGTTGTGTTTACAAATTGTCAGTCAATACATGAACATATGTCTCCTCTTATCATAGACAAAGAAAACAATGGTCAAGCTGCCTTTACCGTCCAACAAGACTCAAGGCCCGGGACTAAAGCACAGGGTATCCCCAGGACTACAGAAGATTAGGGTAACTCGCACTTGTAATTTAAAGTTTCTTCAAAACCTCGTTAACACCTTAGCATTCTTACACCTTGTCATGTAAACAAAGTACCAGAACACTTTAATGTAAATTAGCTCATGTGACTGTCAGCAGTCATTACTGGCATCATGTGACTTCAACTATGAACTATGTGTCTAGAGTCCATCTATGTTTATGTTATGCATGTACCTCTTGCTATCCTCCAAGTGTGTACATGTACATGTACATGCATGTGTTGTTTTGTGTGTGTTTTGTATACTGTGAATTGTGTTTGTTTATGAGTATACATCACGATAACGTTCATACATGTAGGTTCATGATACTATCAAGAGGGCATCAGCATTGGGTCTACCGTCACCACTCCAGCCACCGCCTCCTCTCTCTTCTTCTTTCCTCCCTCCTCCTCTTAGTGCAACATGGAGTCTGACTGAGAGTGAAAGGAACAACAGGACAGGTCTTTTTAACAATGATATAATTAAACCAGTTTCTTTACAATCCTAATCTGAACTGTCCATATTAGAATTGTCTTAACAAGTTCCATTTTGACAAAACTTAACAAGTTCCATCTCACAGAACTTTTATTATTATTTATTTTGTTTTGTTAGGTTTGGGTTCGCCTACTAAAGAAATAATTTCGCCATCTCCAACGCCTCAAACAAGTGAACTCTCTCCCTTTTCTCTTGATACGACTAATCTCCTGCCCCCTCCTCCCCCCGTCCTGTTGCTCCCCCCAGACCCAACCCCTGGGAGCTTTTTCGATGATGATACTTCATCGGACGAAGTCAATTGACATGAATTAATTGATTCAACAATTATTATTATTTTACTTTTTTTAATTATCAATAATATAATAAATTCATCATATCAGAAATAATAATTAATAATAACACTAATAAATAATAATAACGAGTGTGGTAAAATGCGTGTCAGTGAACAGCTGCTGATAATTGTCTAATTTGTTGTTTGTGGGACATCTTTTGTGTGCACTTGCTCTTGTATCCATCAATTTCACGTTGCAATGAAAGTGCTTTCAAAGCGAGTTTTGACTTCTTTATCTTCAGTGAGTCTATCTCTTGTTGTAAGCCGCTCAAGTGCTCCAGCTTTCTGTATCGGCAGTTCTTGGCAGCGTTCTTGTTCTTCCCTCTCTTCCTGATTGCCTTCACCTCCTCTTTGTCTCTCTCCGAGAACGTGCCACCGTCGAGAAGTTTCTTGAATTCAAAGTACGGCATATCAATGATTTCTAATTTACTGATCCCGTTGAAGGATTGTGGAATGTCTGGAGATGCTAGCGATTCCTTACCGAACTCGCTCTCGGGATAATCAGTGAAGACACTGCTAGCAGGGCTGGGGGCTATGTACGAGGGAGAGGGCGATGGAGTATGACGCCTATCACCAATTGATCGATCAGTATCGTGTCTCCCGTAATCCGAAGTGCTCCACTTGCTGCCATTGCTGGCAACCATTGGGAGAGACATTATGGCCTCTAGAGGGATGGCATCCTGTTGAGGATTGAAACTGTTTGAGGTTGTTTGTACTTGACGATGTCCTCCGTATGTGTCTACTTGAGGATTCAAGGCTAGCGTGCCATTGTTAGTTCTGTGAGGAGAAGGAGGTAGTTTTACGTGAGGGAGAGTCAATGGTACTGGATTGGGTAGGAAAGTGTTACAGAAATACTCAAGCTCATCAACGTCCCGAGTATCTCTTGTAAAATCAGGGACAGGCGAGACATCGTGAGTGGTTGATACAGGAGGAGGGTAATACAAAGGGGAAGTGAAGAGAGGAGGAGGGGGAGGGGAAAAGAGCGAAGTTGAAGGCAGAGGACTACACAGTGATGGTCTATCATTATTCATTGATGATACTACTGCATCACTGGCATCCATAGCAACACCTTGATCAAGGTCAAAAAATTCCTCAACAAAAGAGGTACCAGTAGCCATTAGCCCATCGTCCACGATACCACTGATAGTGTCGATTGGTAAGAGCCCCTGGGGAGGCTCTAGACCAGTGAGGGAGGATGAGGGTGATGAGTTTGAAGTGGCTATGGTGTTGGCTGCCAGGCTGGGATCAGAGTCTCTTTGAAGAGCGTTTATCTCTTCCTCTTCGAAACAATCTGTGGGAATGGAGAAAGGGAGACAGTGAGTCATTGCATACTTGAACATAATAAAGGAATATTTATGAATATGAAAGAATGCTGTCATAAACAATATCAAGGTACAAACAAGGGCCAATTCTCACCTTCAAATCCCTCGTCTTCTAATTCTCCAGCCACTGATGTCTCCTTTGCTTCGGGTGGTGGTAAGAGAACTGGTCCGAGACTCAAGGGAGAACTTGGTCCAAAGTTAAACTCAGACAAGTCGGGGTAATTAATGCCGGGCGTCTCTAACAAAGAGGCCAGGAGGTCTACGCCTTCTTCTTGACCGTAAGTGAGAAACTGAATGTCCTGAGAATCCATTCTATCACTTTTATATATTCCGCTTTTTCTGAAGAGTCACTCTATGATCCAACTTTGTTGAGTCATTCTCTCCCAGGGACTGGCTTATATACTATGGAGTTATATTTAGTAACAGTTACATCATCATGACCGTTCTATATATAAATGGATCCCACGACATAGGAATGACAGGAAGTCTGTAATGTGATGAATGTCCTTAGTGAACTAAAAATAGTAACAAATCATTATTATTCATGAAACATTGTGATAATGATAGTTCCATAGTTCCTATTTAGTTAGTGGCAGCCCATAAACTACAGGGCTGGCACCAATCAAATATTTCAATTTGCAGCTGTCACGAGCTTCAGATAAACTGCACAAAAGTTCATCATGAGTGGTTCTCTGCTTCCTCTTGGTAGAGAGTCCTTTCTTTACTAGTGTAGTACAAAAGCGGTCGATATCGCCATCAGTAACTGTCCAAAGATTGGCAACAAGGAACGGACTACAGAGGGAGAGATAAAATGAATTCAAACACAGTTTCATTCCATACCATCCTGCTATTAGAAAATTGTGAGCCATTCCATGAGGATCAAGATTGCCAACACTCTATATGCAATATAAATCATGACATACTTTAGTATCATTGCCGATTTGTTTGTTTACCTTAAGTTTGCCCGAGCTGCAGCCCATTTGCAAAACAGTGGCCTTGGTATGCAAATCCTGCAATTTCTGATTCTTTCCTAAATATTCTCTTCCATTTCCATGTCCACAGTATCTACAAGTGATAATAATAACAATAATAATAATAATAATAATAATAACAATAATAATGATGATGATGATGATAAATTCAATTTATACCACACAACATCTTAAGTCCACAGTTACAAACAAACATGTACATGTACATATACATGTGCTAATTGTGCTTACATGAATGTATCATGATCCTTTAATCCGCTAATGAACTCATCCGTGGAAGGACGCCTCCCGATTACGCCAGTCCAACCAACTTCCCTCTCAAACCAATCGGCAAATACTTCCTGAGTTCTCTTGAGGTCCCCACTAGGATTGATAACGTAGTACGTACTGCTTGGATTAATGCCAGACTGGCCTCTCTCAGTCTGAAGGGTGAGGCCAGCACATAGGAATTGGAGGGAGGGTATGCGTGTCACCAGCTGGTTTCTGAGTAGAGGGATGTTTTCAAAAGGAAGGGAATGAAGGGATTTAGATAATGAGAGGATGACAGGAGAGGAAGTGCTGTTACTATGTCTCACACAATCTTCAATAGCCTTTTCTATCTACATTGTACACATACATAAAAGCACACACGCATAAAATTGTTGGGTAATTAATGCCAAATATAGTAACATACGTTGTATGTACATACAGGGAGGTTTCCCACAAAGTGTACTAAGTGAGAGCTAAACAGGATGCTTCATGAGCTGACAAGCAGTAAATATGAAATTTCAAATTTTCTACACCACATGAGAACAAGTATATCATGTATCAGAAAAAATTATAAAAATGGAGAATTCTCTCCTAGTCATTTTTTGTGAAAATTGATCGATGACCCTGTACTATAGTACGGGACTTTGGTTCAATTTTCGAGCAGCTTTAAAAATTCGTAAAAAATCCAATTTTGATCGGAATTAACTCAAACTTTCTACACAACATAAGAACATGTATATGTATCAGAAAAAATTATAAAAATGGAGAATTCTCCTCTTGTGATTTTTGTTAAAATACCCTGTACTATATTACAGTCCACCGACAAGAAGTTGCATAAGCACTATAGCTATGTGGGAAACCCTGACATACAGTAAGTATCAGACACAATGTACAGGTACACATGTACAATGTAGATAGTAGAATTACATCATTCACACACCTCTCCTTTATTTCTTTTCCTCTTGTCTAAGAGTGACGACAGAACAAGATCAAATTCTCTGTAACCGAGCGTTCTCTTACCAGCGACAAGAACCTCAGCCCATGCAGTACTGGAGGAGAGACCATTAGCAGACAGCAGAGAGGAGAGAGGGGAGAGAGAGGAAGAGAGAGGCGGAGTTGGTAGTAATAATAACTTCCAATGACCCAACCATACCGATTCGAGTTTAACTACTAAATCCTAACACAAAATGACACCATAATAATAATAATAATAATAATAATAATAATAATAATAATAATAATAATAATAATAATAATAATAATAATGATAATAATAATAATAATAATAATACTAATAATTCAGTACTGTAGTAACTGTATGCTTCTAGAATATTCTGTAATATTCATGGTTGGTTACACAATAGCAATGCAAGTTTTAACTATATTCAAAAGGTGATTAATGAGGCTTGAAATTGACCTTTGACATTATATGGAAGTACAATTAGTACATCAAAGTACAGTGTAGCTTCTATATAACAGACACTTGAGGCAAATAGCTTGTCAGTTATAATAAAAGTGTCTTTCATGAAAAGGTCATTTTATAAGAAATGTAATTGATACAATAGATCATGCTGTCTATTAAATGGAGGTGTCCACTATATACATAAAGTGTTAAACTGTCTCTTAGACTGTACCTGTAACTGCTTGTCTAGTTTTATTCTCTCACCCCACCAAACTGTCCTATCAGTCAATCCACTAGTTGACACACTCTCACTCATTACAGCATTGAACTTTGACTCTAATTGATCACATGTTACTCCCTCATCACCTGGCTGCTGCTCCTGCTGGATGGAAATAAAAATCAAATTATACAAATAAACAAAGACATTCCTTAGCAGTGACAATAATAAATATTTTGAATGTGTTCCCTATTATACTGGGTGTATCCAGAAGCAAAGCATGTGACTGAAACACAGAAACACGTACAAATAATGGAAATAATACACATACAAACAGACTCTATATTAGGTATCAAATTAATAAGTGTATGTCCATACACTAGTGTGCATATGTATGGTAGCATAAGTAATTTCAGTATGGGTTCTGATATTAAGGTGATTACCCTACATTACACACAAAGGAGCTACTTTTTATAGTACATGTACTCTCATTACCTGAGTTGTGGCCCCCAGGGGGATTTTAACCACTATGGGATCTTGGTTATTTTTAATTCTAATGATGACCAGAACCCTCTTCCCTCCGGCCCTCTCTGTCAGTGTGCATAGACAGTATACCCAATCCTCTGGTAGGCTCCCTCTCATGTTCCTCGTGTAGTCCAGTGGTAGTGGGTGGGGCAATGGGTGGAGCATAGAACGAGCCTTTATTAGAGGTGAGAGTGATGGTGGGGCTGGGGCACTACTGCTGGTGGTGGTGGTTATGGTTGATACCATCTCTGATAATATCACTTTGAGGCTGTGTCCATTTTCCTTTCTAAAAGTAAAAATAACAATAAAAATAATAAACAAAAACAAATTAATATCCGTTTATACAGGATTTACAAAATATCAACTCTCTATTGACTATTATTGGGAACTTGTCCTTTCAATTGCATCAACAATTAAATGATGCACTATTAAATGGACTCTTCCAGTGAAGTTACAGTATAAAGCCCTTGATGGCATACAAAAGGCAGTTCTATTACACTACAGGCACAGGTGATCTGTGGTTACTTTGATCTTAAGGCAACACAGTTGTCCAGAGCAAAAAGCTCTTCTATCAACATTAAAGTAACCACAAATTTCCTGCAATAATAATATTGCCTGGTGCACTGGGGGGAATAATAATATTGCCTGGTGCACTGGGGGGGAATAATAATATTGCCTGGTGCATGGGGAGGGGGGGCTAGTTGTACCTGATTCTCCTTCCAAACCAGTACACTGCTTCCTGCTCGAGAGAGACAGAGGAGGAGAGTAGAAAGAAATGAGCCGATAATTCAACATGTAACACAGAGAAGACGTGACCCAGTGATTGATAGAGGTCCCTCACAAGAGGACAAGAGAGAGTCACTGGCATAAGGAGCTGATAAGCTAACAGCAAATATGACAAGACTGGTCTCAAACTCTGAGATATTGCAAACCCTAAAAGCTCCTTCTCTCCTCCTTCCTCCTCTTCATCATCATCGTCGCTGTCAGTAATCCTTCTCACTCTTCTCTTCTTTTGTGTCACTACGGGAGGTGCCTTTTCTTCAGCCCGTGAGCTAGTTCTAAAGTTATTAGAATAAATACCATCAGCCTGGATGGATGGAAATAGCTCAATCGTTGCAATGGAGATATTATAATACAATCCTGCTAAAGGGAGCCTGATGGCTGGTAGGTGCATCCAGCGAGAGAGAGAGGAAGACTGAAGAAGTCTGTTTCGTTCAAGAGCTTTAGCCTCAGTGAAACTGCCCAAGTCAAGGAGTGCTTTACTTCTTAAACGAAGTGAGTCTATTTCATGAGGTAGGATCAACTCGATGCCCACCTCTTCTCTTAAATCACTCAACAGTTTAGCAATACTGTCCAGGACTGATAAACAACTACTAGTGTCTTTATTCAGCAAATGATACTGAGAGACGATTAGTGAGAGTGTGACTATCAAAAACTGATGATGACAATCCGAAGTAATGCCTGGAGATCCAAGAGATAGGACCTCAATACCATCACAGAGTTGATTAACAATGCCACCAGACTGGGGCACACTAACAGACTCAGTTCTGGTACTACGATGCAAAGGGGTTGCAGTCTCAGAAGCCTTCACACGAGACCGGGTCGATCTTCTAGTCGCTGGAGTCCTAGTAGCTCTTGCTATCGGTTTGAAATCAATCTTTGATTTAGCTTTAGTGGCAGACTGAGGTTTACGAATGACCGACCTGGTGCTTGATGTAGCAGTATCTGGTACTGACTCCCCGACTGATTTCACATCTTTACTAGTGGAGGGTATGATGGTCTGTTTCTCAAGTCCCATTAATTCTGTAGCTGTTTGGATGTGCTCAATGGAAGCAGCTACATCAGCTGATGTTATGCTAATCTTAGCCATGTGAATGGTAAACTTGGTAGTCCTGTGTGAATAATAGGAATAAATAATAATAAGAAGAAGAAGAAGAAATTAATACGTGTAAGAGTAATATTTTAGTTATTTATTTAGGCTATAGTTGTAAAATATTGAAAGTATTTTTTTGCACATTCATACATTCATAGCTGAAGCAGATTGTATATACCTAATTCACTCACAAAAATGATAGTAAATATTAAGCACATGAATATATACATGTATATTATACAGTTAAAACTACAACAGGCCTACAGCCCCTATGGTAGATATCAAGCAAATACATGTATATGAGGTAAGACTCTATGTTTTCCTTACCAATACAACAACTGAAGTTTCTTAGCCAGTTCCAGTCCTTCTTTAGCATAAAGCAACGACTCATTGATCAACCCACGAGAGAGATACTGACCAGAGAGACTATAAGCATTGGATAAAAGAGAAGAGAATAGTCCCCAGGCCTTGGAGGGAGGGGACGCCAGTAAGTGAGACTCTGGTACCATCACATTATCTTCTCCAGTCTCTGAAAGATTAGGTTTGGTAGAGTTAGGAGAATATGACGACATTAGCAAAGACACAAGACCATGTGTGAGTTTACGAGCGTGAAAAGATAGCTCAAAATCAGTCAATTTGAATAACCCTGTTCTAATATGATCACAATCACAGTCTTTATAATCACAATGACCGTTTTTACTATGAAGTATAAATGAGAGGATCTCATTTACTTCTTTTATAGGTGGTCTGTAATTAGTAGTGGTGAGGAGTAAGGATAGTAGAGTAGCTGCTGAGGAGAGGAAGTGGTGGACAAAAGACCTGGAGTGAGTGAGGACTGGATGTGATAGAATAACTTTAAATAAACTAAGAGCATCATTTAACTATCAGAATAATATAAGTGAGTGAGAAAAGAGAGAAAGAGAATTATTATTATTATTACTATTATTATGAAAATTAAGAGTACATGTTTATAGCTACATGTACATGTACACCATTGATTATGACAATTGTATTTCTATAGATGAGGAACAACTTCAAAGTGAATAATTGGCAAATTGTTCTTGTTGTCTAGCATTTAATGACAGCTCAAAATAATCTTTGGCAAGACAAGTGCAAATTCATACGCTATGACACATGACAACATCTAAACATCCTCTACCTAAAGGCCCCCATACATTAGGCAACATGCTGCTTGCAACATTTGTGGTTACTTTGATCTTGTAAGCAACATGTTGCCAGAAATAGAACAGCCTTCTATTTCTGGCAACATGTTGCCTGGTGTATGGGGGCTTTAGGCCATGCAGAAATAAATCTTTTTTGAGTTTAAAACGTTGGCTTTGGACCATATGGTATACATGTAAGGGTCAAAAATGGGTCTTTGGACACCAATAATCATTAACAAATAACACTTCAAATATTGACACACTTATGAGATGTAAAAAATTGGAGCCAATTCTAATAAACGGCATCTAAAATAATGTGCCAATACTCAAAAAGGGAGTTTCCAATTTTTATCACATAATTGAATTATTCCCATACACATATCCATTGGCTAACCTCTCCATTTTGTATAAATATGGCGGCCAGAGCTAATTTGCACTCCAGCTGAGCAACACAGACCTCCTCCTGTTCCCTCGAATATTCCATTACTTCCGTCTTCTCCAGTTTAGATTTTAGCTCAGGACTGATAGAGTGGAGTCCATTCTCATACAGCAATAGCATTGCCTTCTTAGCTAGTGACTGATATAACGATTCATGACTAGAGGCAGTGGAGAAGCGATCCGAGAGAGTGATGATTAGGTCAAGTAGCCTGAGGGTTAGCTTGTGGAAGAGCAGCCCATTAGTGAATGAAGAGAACAACACTAAATGATGGAGGGTCGAAGAGAAATTAAGAAAGCATTTCTTGACAGATAGCTGTGAAATAAAGAGAAGGAGAGGGGAGAGAGGAAAAGAGAGAGAAAAATTAAATTGAATGATCTAGTAATAATAATAATAAAACTAACTGAATCTTTTCTTATATTATCAATGTGATTCAAAACTTTGCTCCAATGATCTATACTAACGCCCAAAACATCATAAAGATCTCGATTGGCCTTTAATGACATGATTGATTCCGACTTACTAAAACAACAAAATAAAAATGCAAATAAAAACACAAAAACATGCAGTCACAAACAGATAGGAAATGATAAAATACTAAATACACATGCACACGTGTACATATGCCCACCTCATACAACTTGAATGCATGAAAATCCCCCTCCATAAATATGCCAATCCTAACAGATCACTACTCATACACCTGCTGTCAACACTATCTTGTAATGATTTCAGTAACACTATAGCTTTACTGAGCACATCAGATGGTGACCCCTGACTATCAGTGGACTGAAGACTATGAGAAAGACTTGCTTGCTTTATAAGTAGCCAGGCATAATAATGGGATCTCTTGTTCTCTTCAAGTGCTAGGAGCTGTAGAGTGAGAGACAACTGCCAGTCTCTTGTGTCTTGCATCAATGACTGGGAGGCCTCGAGCTCTTGGGATAAATATAGGAATTTGAGTTTATTATCAGGACTGGACTCCAACCAATCAAGGGATGACCTGTAGTATGTATCATTAAGAGTATTAATAGTGTAATAAACAAGAATACTGTAAAAGTGGCATATTTTAAGGTGACTTTAATTTTACAATAGCAAAAAAAGTAAAATTAAAAACCAGTTAAATTTTTTTCAGTTATATTAATTTATACATTGTAGTAGCTCATATGTAAGCCGTAAAATAAAATACGTAAAAATTTAACAAATTAAATAATAAAGGCAGTAAAATATTCCACTTCTGTGGTATAACAGTACATGGTCATCTTGTACGGTAATCAAAAAAATGCTAGAAATTGCTTTTTTGCATTACCTTGATAAAAGAGATTCCTCATTAAAATTGGTTGAAGCCCTCAAGTGACACTTGCATGTAATAAATTGGTTCAAGCATGTCAATATTATTGTCTTATTATTGATTTTATTATCATAAATTGTCCTCAACATTTCTTCAATGGTCCTCACTGAGGAGGCAAAGTCTCCTGACTCTACAAGGCACTCGACTAGCAAGGTGTATTTCATAAATAATTTAACCTAAAACAATAATAATAATAAATAAAAATAATAATACCAGTACCACATCGTAGTGTTAATTTTTAATTATTGATAATAAGAGCAAATACGGAAATGACTATACATTACAGTTGAATATGTACAGCTTCATGTATGCACACACACATTGAGTAGGAAGGTGATTACATTTAATGACACATAAAGGAGGAAATACAGTAAATCATGACTATATAAAGATACAGAAAGTGATGTAATGAAACCAACAAAACCGAACAGAAGATTCAAATCTAATTACAGCTGCTCTCTCCTATTCAGACTATAGACATAATAAATGTTATTATAGCATAGGCTCAGTTCAAATAGGCACAATGACAAAGCTAAACCCTAAATGTATACATGTAATATGTACATGTACACAGTATAGATGCAGTACTGTATGTGTCTAATTAGATTATTTACCTGAGTCATGATGCAACGCTCACATACTTTGAATTACGCAGCATAAAATTATTTCATCAAAAATGATTAGGATTTAGGAGAAGATTCTCCATTTAGGGATTTTTCTGATACATAAACATTGTACATAACCTCATGTTGCGTAGAAATTTTAGCTGATTCAAGACTAAATTAATTTTTATTAATTTGCTCAAAAATTGGGTAAAAGACCAAGTACTTTGTCACGGCCAAATTTTGTCAAAAAAAGACTGAGAGAATTTTCCATTTTTATAATTTTTCTCCTGATGCATATACATGTTCTTATATTGCTTAGAAATTTTGAGTTGATTCAAATTCAGATTTTTTACAAATATTTAAATAGCTCTAAACTCAGGTTTATGTACATGTACATACATGGTCTTCAACTCTTTGGACAAATTTCACTGAAAATAGCTACGAGAGAACTCTCCTTTTAAAAATAATTTTTATACATGCATGTTCTTATATTGCTTAGAAATTTTTAAGTTAATTCCAATCAAAATTGGAATTTTTATATGAATTTTGTATAAAATTTTATTGATCCCATGTACCACATATTCATGTATCCATATATGCTACGTGTAATTCTAAAACATTACTTCAATTATCTTTTCCTCGAAATCTTCAGACTCTTTAGAGCAATAAAGATACTCTTCGCAGGCGACTTTCAGCAATGGAGCAGCTTCAGTGTAACATTTACTCTGATAGAGTGCCAAGCCAAAATTGAAACTGTAGGTAGCTACTTCCTCACGATCCTCAAGCAATGGAAGTTGCACAGTTTTTAAAAGATCACGCAAGCTCTCAACTAAAGGAAGACACCGAGAAATGAGTTTAGTATCATAAGATGGCTGCCTCAGACTGGCCATCAGTATATCCATCACTATACCATAAGTTATTGCCTGCTTGCTTCTTATCAGAGATACACTGAATGATTTAATCAGACCCTCCAGACATTGACAGCAAAGTTGTAGTATTATATTCAGAGAAGAAAAGGCTTCTGCAGATAACGGAGAAGTCCATTTCAAATTCTTCATCTCTAATAAACTGGATTGGATAAGTTCAGCAACAAACATGAGCTGGTTTGGTGAGAGAAGACTTAGATCAACAGTAGAGAGAAGAGAGGGAGGGAAAGAGCGAATCAGTAAGGAATTAATCTGGTGAGATTGAGATATACTAGCAGTTGCTAACTGATGGAGAGATACAAGTACTTTTACAAGTGTATGGTCATTACTCTTACAAATCTTGCTGTGCCTTTTAAGTGTTTTCTGGATCATATCAATAAACTTATTGACTTCTTTACTATTCTTCAAAGCACAACTAGGCAAACTGCCAAGAGTTAGCCAAAGGATGATGTGGAGTATTGCTTGACAGTCTAATGGAGAAGAACCTTCCAGTGAGAGGAGAAGGTCAGGATTAGTTAGTAGAGAGACATGAAAACAGGACAGGGACAATCGAGACTCGGAATTATTTTTATTGACAGCTGCACGATACTGCTTGTCAATAATGAGGGCTTTTTCTAATCCGGAAGAAACATGAGAGGGTAGCAAGAAATAACATTCAATCGAGAGACGACACACATTCAAAACTCTTTCTATTTTACTCGGGATTGATGACCATTTTGATGCTGCGTTCCACAGGACACAAGCCGTCCCTTTTATCAGTGCTTCTCTCTCATGCTGAATAAAGCCATTGGCCAACTGAGTATACAAACCATGCAGTGTTGATTGTATAATGTCCATAGCTCTATCAGCAAGAGAGGGGTCCTTGCCTGTGAGAAAATTGATTGATTTCTTTGACAAGTGGATAAGTATTGTGTTATATTTGTAGAAAAGGTTAGAAGAGGCTTTGTTTGTTGTTACCGACGTATTGAAGAAAGAGACAGAGTCTTCAGCCATTTTTAGCAGCAAGAGAGGATGAGAGGATTGAGGGAGAACCTTAACAATAGTGCCTAAGGCTTTAATGACAAAGTCTTGATATTTTAATATGTCCTTTGTATCATCTTCTGCTTTTTTCTTCTGTTTCTTGGAAGATTTTAAAGGATAAAGGTAGCCCTAAAGAGAGAAATAAAATTTAAAGTTAGTAAATGCATTCAAACCTTCATCTCAGAGGCCAGTTCTTCTGTGATTTCGTCCTTAGAGATTAAAAGAATAATATTCTCTCCCGCCATCTTTTTCTATTTTCCCGCCCTTAATGTACCACGTGACCAGCCCCACCCACTCCGTGTCTAAAATATACGGAAACCACGTGGCAAGTTAATACTCCGTATACGTATTGGTTTAGTATATACGTATACCACGAGTTAATTAACTACTAGTTATAATTCTCAGTTCCTCTCCTCTCTTTCTCGCCATTACTTATCGCCATCCCTCTCTCCTCTCTCTTCAAACAGAGGCTGGTTGTATCTGAAAAAGAGTGTGCGAGTCCTTGGAGAAGGAGGAAGTCATGGAGGCCAAGATCCTAGCCGGCGTATTGCACACGGACACGCACACTCGACTCCAGGCAGGGGAACAGTTATTGGAATATTTGAGAAATGAAGAGAACCAGTTGGCAGAGTTTGAGGATTTAGAGGAATTAATTAAGGGATTAGCCAACTGGATGTCCAGCAGCAATTTTAGAGTAAGAGATAAAGAAATGAATATTGGAAATATTTCTCTATCTTCAACACATTATGGGCAGAAATACATGTATTATACATGTGTCGTACATGCTCTTACCTTTTCACTAATTCCCTATAGTTTTATTATTATTTAATTATTATTTAAATGTACTATTATTTCTAGTACCGTCGGTCATTTTTTTGCTGTTCTATTTAATGCCCGTCACACTTTCTAATCATTTCAATTCGTATTTCTGAGAGTTGATTCTATTTATTGCCCATGCGTGATTTGTAGTTATTAGGGTTTCTATTTAATGCCCAGACTGTTGTTGGAAGTAACAATCTGGTTTGTTTATTATACAATTATTAATGTGTGCATTATGTAACATAACATTTTATAGCATTCGTTTAAGTAAAACATACATGTGTATATATTATTTACTGCATTATTAATAAGTCATCAATAACATGTACATGTATATTGCAACATTATTGCACATACATGTACATGACACATATCAATATATGACACATATTGTGTAACTATCAAAGCTTTAATTTCTATTGCTGCTTTTTGGTGTAATTTCATTAATTATGTGATCCCTCTTTTGACTTCCTTTCCTCTCCACAGATGAGTCTCCAAGCAATGGATCTGCTAATAATGATAATAATACAATTTAAAGAGAAATTCAAGCATTACATTAGCATATGTAAGTGGGTATATGTAGATGTACTATATAATACAATATGTACATATTAATGTATGGTACAATACATGTATGTACATATTATTGTGTATTAATGTGAGTAGTACAGTATAATATGTTCACATATGTTTATGTGTTATTGTGTTACAGCTGCTACTAACATAAGTCCCCATAGTGTCAAGAGATATCTTCTTATGAGTAAACAATGCCCAGATAGGCACACGAGACGACAGCATGTTCTGTGTCTCGTTTTTACTAAATTACAAATTTAAATCGCCATATGCATATTCCTATAGCAAATTATAGCAATGGAAGTATTTTGTATGGTCAGTATACATTGTAGAGTGGCCCCTACTTGTATGTAATGTATGTCATTTGGTTTGGTTTGTGGGTGCAGCTGCCAATTGAGGCCAACTTTGAAATGTTCCTGTATAGCTATTACCAGCCCAGGATTCTTTGCATAGCAATAATATAGCCCATACTATTGCCCATACTATTGCCCATACTTCTCCTTTTCTCTGATTCTTTGGCACATATACATGTAGTTGTGTAGTGTACAGTATGACACTTTCCACTTTACCATTGGAGCTGTCTATTAGCTATGTACTTATTTGTGTTGTTTTTTTCTATTTTACACGTGATACGTCATAATAAGAAAGAGAAAATGAAAGGGATATCTGTAGAGGCAGGAGCTGAACGATATGAAATATGTTCTCTTATTTTTTCATTATTATATTAGTGGTCATTTAAAAATTTTTTTAATCTCTACAGTGTTACCAGTAATAAGAGAGAAGCTTGGAGATGCTAAAGACTCTGTTAGAGAGAAAACTCAAGTACTTATACAGCAGATAATGCAGGATACTGTCACTTCACCACAAGTAAGGAGAGGAAGAGAGAGGGGGGAAGGAGTACATGTACATGTACACATGTACATGTACATGTACATGTACATAATAGGGACAGAATTGGGAGTATAGACAGTTGTTCTCTGTACATGTATGAGTAATCATGTAATTATTTATTTATTTATTATCATTTTTTGTTGTTTTAGAAACTACTGGACACTGTCTTGGAAGGTATTCTAACTCATAAAAACTGGCGAGTTAAAGAGCAAGGGCTCCTGTGTATAACTAGAACACTTAGCTTGTGAGTCAAAATAATAAAGAAATAATACATTAACATTATATGTAACAATGGATGTGAGTAACTGAGTGTTAGCTGTAAACTTATGCTGTAATTAAATATTCAATGACTATACATTTATTAGCAGTATAGTTTAAACTTAAGTACTGTATAATTTATTGTAAATAATCATAGAAAAATTAAAGCATATTGTTTTTTTTTCCTTAGTTTTGGTACTAGTCAAATTTCAGTATCTAAATACGTTGGCTCAATATGTGAATTATTGGGCGATGCTAATGCTCAGGTGAGATCTGTAGCCATTGAGTCGTTGGTGGAAATATATCGTCACGTGGGAGTGAAGGTTCGTATTGACATCACAAAGAGGACTAACATACCGGCTGCTAAACTTCAACTCATTTTACAAAAATTTGACGAGTTGGACAAAGAGAGTGGAGAAGATGGAGACGAGGTACCCATGAGTTAGTAATAATTGAGTTTATAATTATACTTGTAAATTAATTGTCCTTTTAATAGTGTGTACTGCCTACATGTACACATGTACATGTGTGTACATGTAAATTCATTTTTAAAAAGCTAAATTGATAACAACATTATGCATGTAATGCATGTATATACACTGTAGTAGGACCAAACCCCAATACATTAAGAAAGAGGGTATACTGATCTCAAGTCTTTTTCTTTTGTAATAGAGTGGTTCACTCTCCTCTTGTTCTTCAAGTGCTTCAGCTAGCAAGGGACAAGGATCTGGCCCAGTAACAAGTGGTGGAGGGAAGAGGAAGGGTTCAGCTCCTGTCAGTAATGGAGGGAGTAGCTCTGGAGCTATTGATGAAGCTCAGTTTGAGAAGTCATACACTGATGTACCACATTTGAATGTATGCCCATCTGACCTCTCACTCTTTTAATTTTATGTCCTACATAATTACATATACATTTGTACATGTATTTCTTTCTCTTGTGCCTCTAGTATACACTATATTATATAGTTACTCTATTTCTCTCTCCATCCTCTCTCTCTTTCTCTCTCTCTCCCTCTTCCTCCCTCCCTCTCCCTCCCTCCCTCCCTCCCTCCCTCCCTCTCTCAGATATTCACTCAGGCTGATATTGACAGGATAATGGACTCCATATCAAAAGTCCTAAGCAACAAAGACGCTCAGTGGGACACCAGGGTATCCTCCCTCAAAGAGCTCAGGGCTGTCATTCAATCTGAAGTTGTCGACTATCAAAACTTTGTTTCTCAACTACGAGGCCTTGAGATACCCTACCAGAGTGCCTTGAAAGACCTCAGGTCTCAGGTGGTACGAGAGGCTTGTGTGACTCTTGCCTGCCTTGCTGTTCATTTGAGGGTTGACCTGCTCCAGTTTGCTGAGCTAATGCTACCACATCTAATAGCCCTTCTACCTAATTCAGCTAAAGTGATGGCTTCATCAGCTAATGTCTGTGTGAAAGTAATAATACAGGTAATAATAATAATAATAATAAGAATAAGAATATTGATACAGTATATGTGTGTGTATTTACATTTAAGAAGAGTTATTATGTACATGTATATGCATGTGTGTGTGTATTATGTAGTGTACTGTAGGTATATTACAGGTGTGGTACCAATAGTGTATAGATATACACGCTTTTATGTTCCTTGTTAGTTTCCTTTTTGTACTCATTATAATTCCACTGCTAATACACACGCACGTACACACACTCCTACTACATTATATCAGTATAGTACATATGTATGTACATATACAATTTGTGTGTAGTAAAAACTAGTAATTAAAGGGTGAGAGGTGGAGGAGGCATATGCATATACATGTACACGTGTATATAGTATACATGTACATGTATATATGTATATAGTATACATGTACATGTACATGTAGGTACATTTCTATGTGTTTGTGTATAATTGTGTGCGCAATATACATGTATGTGTATTGTATATGTAACACTTCACATAAGTGGCTAGCACATTCACAAGTTGTACTGCTAATATTTGATTAACTATACATATAATAGAGAGAGTTAATAGGAGATAAAGCAAATTAATTATTAGTGATTGAATTACTAATGACAAAAATGTCGCACGCTCAACTAAAATTAAATTAAGATACAACTAGAATACCCCGTTCATTGTTGTTATTATTATTATTATTATTAGAATTGTCCTAATCACCGATTGATTGGTCCTGTGGTACAAGGTTTTCAAGCAAAGTCTGCGATCACGCGTAAAAGTTGTGCCGAGATCATCGAACTATTGACACGAAACTGGGACACTGGTATACTGGATAGGGCCGGTAGCACACTGGAGGAAGCCATTGTTAAAGGAGTGAAGGACGCTGATGCTACTGCAAGAAAATTAATGAGAAGGTAATTATTGATTAATAATAATAATGATTGTAACATTATTGAATTAAATATGTATACATTGTGTAAATTATGTTGTTAAAATAATGAATTAGTGTAATAATGAATTTATTTTTTACCGCTTCTCTCTCTCTCTCATACAGGGCATTCTGGGGTTACCACTCTCATTATCCATCAGCTGCTGATAGACTCTTCAATACTTTTGATAGTCAGATACAGAAGCACCTCAGAGACGAGAAGAGACAGCTGGACGGGGAACCGCCAGCACCTCCTGTCCAATTATCACAAATAAAGTTAGTTGATATCCTACAGTACACTTCTTTAATCGTTCATACTTTGATTTTATTGAGTTTAGCAAAGGACCTTTAATAATACACATACATGTAGCAGTAATTATCAAACTAAAATTTTAAAAATTGCTCAAAATTAGTTGAGCCAAATCTCCAATAACAATTAAGGGACTTAAGTTATATCTTAGCTTTAAGAGGATATGGCTTGCTATATTATGTCATTTAACTCATTTTCCATTCTCTCTCCCTATCTCCACAGGCCTAAAGTAAAGAAGTCTGATTTATTATTTCAGAACAGTTCAGAGGGAGGCGATTCCCTCCCCCCGTCCAGAGGAGGGAGTGTCCCTTCAATCAAGATCCGTACCCCTACAATCCGTGCCCCTGTCCTTAAGAACAGGCGAACAACAGAGCCGGCTCTACCTGCGACTAAGCCGCCTCTTTCCAAATCTGGTCAATCCAGCGACAACCTTTTATCGGACGCCAGTCAGTCCAGTTTAGGCGCTCCTGCTCGTCCATCGTCTCGTACTGGTAGCTCACGTAAGACGTCTGAGGATAGACCCGTGACTCCGTCCGGTCGCCATCGTCCACCACGAGCCAAGAGCCCTGGTATTGGAGGGAGTAGCAGGGACAGTTCACCTGCTAGGAAGTCATCATCATTGTCTAGGAAAGCATTACCTAAATTAACTCACGATTCACTTACACAAATTGTACGTTAGTCGAGTGGAGAGGATCCATCATAGATGGTTTACTTACATGTACATGTAGAATGCCATGTACATGTATGTACATGTACTTCGTAATTTTGAAGTGTGGAAATTTATTTGGCTAATTTTAGTGCTTTGATAGCCATTCATTAAAGTAAAACCATCCATTTTGTATCATTATGTACATATATGTAAATGCATGCTCAATAGCACATGGCAACAAATCTGCCACATTATAACCTACCAATCACTAAAATTTATAGCAATAAGCTTAAGTTAGTTCTCTCGTCCAGAATCACCACGTATAAAGTACTGGACAGTACTTGTGAAAGTAACTGTACTTGTGGTACTGGTAGTCTAGTACTACCGTACTAACGGGTTATTAAGCGTAGGCGCTTATATAGAAAATGGCAGAAAAATGGACGCTTAATAAAAACACTAGGCGTTTAGAATGGCAGATGGTGAAGAATATTCTTTTGACAGTGTGGTTTGTGGCCACCACGTTTATAAAGTGTCTGGACTCCTGCTGTTTGGACTCTTACCGTTTTGTACTGCCCTTAATAGACCCATGCTAAGAGCTACATGTACATTGAGCTAGGAACCTAATAGAAACTAGGCGCTTAACAACAAAGGGCGTTTAATAACCCGTTAGTACTATGTAATGAGTATTTTATTCTCTTCTCTTGGTACTATGTATAAAGTAGTGGTACTAATAATCTTGTGTTTCTCCTTCAGGTTGGTTTTGCCCCTAGCAGTGGTATGATCGATGATGATGATGATACTGCTAGCATCACGTCCGATCGATCGGCTTTCTCGGTTTCCTCTGAGATGTCAGTCACGCCTTACGCAACATCAAAATATCCTAATCCAATAACTGTAAGTCACTTGTACATTGTACATTAATATTTGTAATAATGTGTGTATAGACATTACATGCACATCTGTGTGTGTGTTCATTTACTTATCAATTTCTCATAGGATTTAGACGAGTTAATTAAGTTATGTACATCAAAGACCTGGTCTGAGAGAAAGGATGGGATTGCACAGCTTCACCTCCTACTGGAGAGTGATCACGAATTAACGTAATGTAGTTCACTTTCTTTGCTCTCAATAACTCTTTCTCTTTATCCTTCTCTCTCTCTCTCTCTCCTTCTCTCTCATGTGTATTTTATTTTATTTTTGATATTCTGTCACTTGCAGTGCATCTGATATTTCGAAAGTCAAAGATGTCTTTAAAAGATTCTTTGCTGAAACTAATTCTCAAGTTAGTGAATGCAATGTTATTATTATCATTATCTATTGTTATTATTATTAGGTCTATGGTATGTTCCTTGAGACACTGACTAGATTCATACAGAGTCACAGGATCCACTTGAATGACTGGATCTACATACTGTTACTGAAACTATTGCAGAAGCAAGGGAATGACATGCTCAAATCAGTTCAGTATAAAGTACAACTTGTACTGGAACATGTTAGGTTAGTTAAGAAGGAGGATCTGTATGAGAATTTACAGGAAATATTTATGAAGTACCTACTATGTACAGTTAGGAATTTTGTATGGTTTAACTGAAGCTTACAAAAAATATGCTAAAATCAAGAAATTTTTTAGTGATTCACAAAAATTTGACACTCAGCCTGCAGATACATGTACATTAATTGTCATACATGTAATAATGGATATTAGTATCATTTTAAAAATTTATTTTTGTAGGAAAGCATTTGATCCATCATCCCAGTTCAGTGTATTGTGTCGTATACTAACTGATCCAGCACAACCAATGACTGTGAAAGTGAAGCAAGCCTGGCTGGAATATGTACATGAGCTTGTACCAATGATTGACTCTGAAGACTTCAAAGAGACTTCTGGTTAAGAAGAGAGGGAGAGAGAGGAGGAGGAGGGAGAGAGAGTGAGGAGAGGGAGGGAGGAGAAGGGGAGAGAGGGAGGGAGGGAGGGAGAGGAGGAGGGAGAGAGATGGAGAGGAGAGGAAGACAGAGAAAGAGGAGAAAGTGTTGATTATCTGTTGTTTTAGTGTTCACAAAATTAAACTTAATTTTCTATTTAATGCACAGAGACCAGACAGGCATTCACTAAACTCTTAGCGTTGACGCTGGAGCCTAAAAGCCTTGAAGTACGTAAAGCAAGTCAACGTGTCGTTACTGGTCTATTTGATCTGAATGCATCAGTATTCTCATTGTTACTCAGAGGAGTGCCACATAATCTCAAGGTATGTGAACATGAAACTGTACTATAATACAGCTGAGATATTTTGTCGAATGGCTATGAGAGAATTCTCCATTTTGCTCGAAAATTGGGTACAGGGTTTTTGGGTGAAAAATTGCTAGGAGCGAATTCTTCATTTTTATAATTTTTCCCTGATACATATGCATGTATTTATGTTGGATAAAAAGTTTGAACTGGTTCCGATCAAAATTGGATTTTTTATGAATTATTAAAGTTGCTTAAAAATCGGGCCAAAGTCATTGTACTATAGTACAGTGACTTTGGCCAAATTTCAGCAAAAATGAAGATTAGGGAATTATCCATTTTTATAATTTTTCTGATACGTATGCATGTATTTATGTTGGGTAAAAATTTTGAACTGGTTCTGATTGAAATTGGATTTTTTACGAATTATTAAAGTTGCTTAAAAATCGGGCCAAAGTCCCTGTACTATAGCACAGTGACTTTGGCCAAATTTCGCCAAAAATGAAGATTAGAGAATTATCCATTTTTATAATTTTTCTGATACGTATGCATGTACTTATGTTGTGTAGAAAGCTTGAGCTGATTCTGATCAAAATTGAAATTTTTATGAATTTTTTAAGCTGCTCAAAAATTGGGGCCAAAGTCCCTGTACTATAGTACAGGGTATTTTTTTCAAAAATGGCTAGGAGAGAATTCTCCATTCTCATTACATTTTTGATATGTATACATGTACATGTACATGTGTTCTTATTATGGACATTATTAATTTTTTAATGAATGCATTACAGGAGAATGCTGAGCGTATAGTGAAAGGATACATTCAAGATGGGAACAGCAGTGATGATGATGAGATTGTTCCACCTTCGCCCACGTCTCGTGCAGTTCCCAAATCGAAATCCCACACCATGGGATCCCACTCTGGTACTTCTTCAATGAGCAGTGGACCTCCCCAGCGACAGGTTCAACCTTTATCTCCATCTTATCGCCAAATGTCTTCATCGTCTCCTAACATTGTCTCGAACAGACACGAGGCGCCGCCCGATCACACCACACCCAAATCCGGCACTCCCCAGACCCAGCGTAGTAGTAGAGTACCAGTCCCGACTGGCCGGGGCACCCCCTCTGGGTTAACGCCTACTAAGATACCACGCCCATCCTCTCGTCAAGGAGGGCCAGGGTCTGCCTTGCCTCCTAGGGCCCGTAGTGTCGACCCGGAGAGAATGATGGCCACTACTCAACTTCAGGATTTTAATCATAGCTTGATGGTAGGAGGAGGAGGAGGAGGAGGTGGTGGTGGTCATAGTAAACCACGTGACCGGTACCAGCGTCCAATGTCCTCTCAGTCGGAATACATTACGGCTTCTCTTGCTGGAGGTGGGAGGGGCTATGCTAACGGTGTGAGGAATCCACTGTTGCCACGCCCACCTTCGTCTCAAGGTTTCATGTTGGATCATTTTATATCCACTCTACCAATGCTTGACTTTGGATCACCAGATCCTGATGGTTAGTGCTTTTTAATACTGATTCTGATACTGATTCTAACACTGATTCTAATACTGATTCTAACACTGATTCTAATACTGATTCTTTTAGTGCTATTACTTGTATGTATAATTATTTGTCTTTTTAGGTGAGCCACGAGATCAAATTGCCCTCCTATTGAAGCAAATTAAAGATACCAACAAGTAATGACTAACAAATCTTGAATTCCTTTTAAGTATTTTTGTGAAGTATTTTCGTAGTCTGTTAACTTTGCTAAAATTTTTAATCATCACTTTCTCTTTTTTTATTAGTTCTAAAGTGCGTACGACTGCGATCCAGTCCATCTTTTCACTAGCAAAGTCATTTGATTACAACAACTGGAAGGATCACATCTCAGATGCAATGACCACTCTGGTTTCATGCACTAATGTAAGACACAAGAATAACTTTAAAAATTAAAACTAACAAACATCCAACAGTGCATTATAATTGATACTCGTGTATTTTATTTATTTAAATATTTTTTGTTCCTACAGGATTCTGATGGTCTAGTCCGTACAATGTCGCTACGTGTCATTCGTGAACTAGTAAAAGCTCGTCCGCCCGGACTAACCCAGTTCACGGAGCAGCTCACGAACCAGTCACTCAGCTCGTATCAGGAAACCGACTGTAATGTGAGTCAGGCAGCAGAGGACCTCTTCAGTCCATTGGCAGCTGCACTACCGCCTCCTCGTGTGCTGGATATACTCATACCACTCGTCTCTAAAGGAGCTGATGCTAGCTCTCTGGGAGCACTCAAACTTATATCAAAGGTAGAGAAACTGATATTGTATGGAGACCTATACAGACTTGTAATAGATTGAGAGCACATGAGCACATTACATGTACATCTGTATGTGTACATGTAGTTCAAGTATTAAAATATTGCTCAATCATGGGAGTTAGGCTATTGTAATATAATAATTATTATTAATAGGTTGTGAGTCATTCTGATGAGAGCTGTATATCAGAAAGACTGAACGACATGGTTCCTGGTATTGTACAGGTCAGTTTAGGAAATTCGTCAAGTATTGATGCATGATGTAATTGATTCATGATGTCTTGATTAATGATGTACTTGATTCATGATGTCTTGATTCATGATGTACTTGATTCATGATGTACTTGATTCATGATGTACTTGATTCATGATGTGCTTGATTCATGTGTATCCTATCACAGGGTTATCGTCATGAGGAAAGCAGCATACGCAAGGCAAGCGTATTCTGTTTAGTTGAAATACATGGAATAGTTGGTGAAGATCTAAGACCATTTCTGTCGGTTCTCACCTCATCACAGGTAAAGATAAAATATAATAATAATAATAATAATGATAATAATAATAACAATAATGATAATTACATGAAAATAATGGTAATAGTAGTATTATAATTGAATTGGCTTTAATTTCTAATAGCAATTTGTAGGCTTGCATTTATGATTTCCTTGGCTGCATTTATTTCATTTTACTCCCCAATTGCATTAATGCTCTTCCCTCCTTTTGCATTTAGACCAAACTACTTGATTTGTACATCAAAAGGCATCATAGTTCTTCAAAGAGAGACTCTCATCCTACTTCCTCAGAGCAATGAAACAATCTTTCATTCTTTAATTTCCCTTCCTTTTTCTTAAAGCACACACACCATCTCCTCTATTGATCAGTATAATTTTAATATCATGCATGCATTAGCTTCCCTTCTCTTTTCTTCTTTCATTGATAATTCAATGTAATGCATTGTTGCTATTATTATTATTATTATTATTATTATTATTATTATTATTATTATTATTATTATTTGTTCTGGAGATAAATGTTATAGACTGTAGTCTTTTTCTTATTTTTTGTGCTTTAGACCCTCACACTTTATTTGTCACAAGTACTATTATTATTATTATTATCATTATTATTACAACGAACATGTCTTGTAAAATAATAATTAGTAAAAAAATATGAATATCCTTGTAATTGATTTGCTGGGAAAAGCCACTCCTTCAAGCAAGCTGCTAGCTATGGCTGTCAGCTTTTTCTCTGCCATAGCGCAATCCTTCGCTGTCATACTATTGGGATATCTCTTTGGTCGTTTTAAACTCATAGATCCGAGAGAGGCCCGTAGCATTACCACTTTAGTTGGTAAGCTCGCACTACCTGCTCTCTTGTTTAGGAACTTGGCTATACTCGATCTCAGCCAGGTCTCTTGGGCTTTCCTCGGAAGCATACTAACAGCAAAGTTTATTGTATTTGTCCTCGTCGTGGGCCTCTCTCTTGCTATAACGAGGAAGATTGGTAGGTCTGGATTGTATGGGATTTTTGCAACTCAATCAAATGACTTTGCCCTTGGATTACCAATAGGTGAGCATTATGTGTTATTATGTAAGACCATGGTAAGACTAAACACACATGCTCCCTTCCCTTCTCCTCTCTCTTCCTCTTAGTTGAAGCTCTTTACAGCAAGGATGACCCAGGTGGCTTTAATTTCTCAAGCTACCTCTATCTCTTTGCTCCCATTTCCCTCGCCATCATAAACCCGATAGGATTCTTCATGTTGGAATACTCGAAGCAATCAACACGGTCTAGACTAACGTGCAAACGAATACCAGTCATTGTGGGAAAAACTTTTTTCTATTTGCTCATAAATCCAATCATGTTCATGACTCTCCTTGGCCTCGTTGTAAATGTCATTATCTCGTATTGGTCCCACACTTCATTCCCGGGCTGGCTTGATAGCTTCCTAACTCTTGTTGGAGGTGCATATGCTCCCTGTGCTCTCTTTAACATTGGACTCTTCATGGTTGGCAAGCTAGGCAAGGTCACTGGCTATACCATATTTGTATCAACACTGCTTATCATTGCTAAAAGGTTAGTAGAAAATCTCTTCTTGGTATTATCAATTTGGCTCATTTGGAATACTGATTTGCCAATATTATATTTGTTTTTGTTATTGGAAAAAAGTGAAAATGAATCTTATAACTTATCAGTGTACATAGTCTCGCCACGCCCCTTCGCTACCTGCGGCGAAGGGGCGTGGCGAGACTACAGTGTACATATTTCATCTCTTACAGTATCATTTTGCCTTTGATTGGCTACGTGACAGTGGATCTGTTTCTAAGAGCTGAAGTTGATGACAACAGTACACTGAACAGCATAGCCTCCTTTGGATTCCTCTACTGCACATTCCCAACTGCTCCCACAGTCTTCATATATGCTTCTCAATACAGCACTGTTGTCCCTATTGTAATCCAGTCTATATTGAATCCATTTTATAATTCTTTTACACATAGATTGCATCTTCAATTGTATTTGGTACATTAGTATCAGCTCCACTGATGTATGTAACAGCCAGGATGGTGACAGTGAGGTGGGCTGAAGAGAGCAGCTATGAGCATACATTATATGTCACTAGACTCAATGCATCATCTATTGCTATACTCTGCCTTGTGAGTCCTATAGCTCTTATATCATTTAATGTATAATATCCTATTCTCTTAGTATTATTTATTATGTCTTCCTATTCTATTATATCATTTATTGTATCTTCCTATTCTCTTATATTATTTAATGTATCTTCCTATTGTAGATTTGGGTTTTTATATTATTCATTTTATCAAAGAGATACAAGTCCTACACTCATACAATAGTCATGCATCTAATGTTTGCTCAGGTGAATAGCATGCCTGTACTATTCTTCCTCCATTCACTCTAAGCTATTCACAGTTATTGGAGTGCATGGGCAGTATAGCACTAGATCAGTTAGCTACTAAAGGAGTCTACTGGGACTATGTCCTATTTGCCATATTTTTCATTGGAGTGTTCTCCTCAAGGCTCTGGCTCATATGTCTCTGCATTGGATTGATTGTATTGATAAAGAAAGGTCTCTCAATTGCTAAGAAAATATGGTGGCCTATGTTCATCACTGCCTGGGGGTAAGGGCCATTACCAATGCTATTATAGTATTATTACTTAATTATTGCAGAGTGCCTGTTTTTGCTACAGTACTGCTAGAGGCATGTTCAAAGCCTCAGAATAAAATGAGCACAAGCTTCATGTTTGGATTGCCACAGGTAAAATAATAAATTATTTATAGAATCTTAAATAAATATACTTTTGTTTTTACAGCTTGTCATTTCAGTAGCATTTCTGTTAAGTGCGTTCATTGCTGGCCTAGTTCTAGTGATCATAATCATTATCAATGTGAACAAGAATCAAGAGCAATGGAATACGGACACACAAGACGCCAATGAGAGGACATACCTCTTATCTTCAGGGAGGAATGGCACTAATAATAATCATAGTGTATCTGTATCTACTAATAACAATGAAGGAGAGAGAGAGAGTGAAATTCTTATTTCAACTAAAAGCAGTTCGCCTGCAGATTCCGAAGTATCATCTCGTTTCTATTCCTACACTTTTGAGAACACTGGTACACAGGAGCGAGATGAGTCCGGTAAATCTCTCACTCCTTTTCTTGTGCTGGCTATATTTCTCATCTTCTCCTGCCTCGTGGTAAGTTTGGTCTGATTACATGCTGTATGCTGTTGGGTAATTCTTGTGATGCTAAGTTTTTGAGGCATGGTAATTTTTAAAGTCATACTTTCTGGGACTCCAAGAACACCTCCCAATTTTATCACATAATCTGTTAGATGTTTATGCTCTTAGCAATGTCCATCATCAATGCTTTCCCAGTTATAACTATAAAAATATTCATGAAAAGGCCAATTATTTATTATGTATGTGTTCATAGGGTATTCTGGTTGTTTTCTGGCAGTTGGTTGATAGTTCTATCTCTGGTGTCTTTGTTGCTGCAGTTGTTTTGGATAATGTAACTAATTTCGGTCAGGTATGGAGAATATTATTTTTTAGTGCATGTAGTGAATGCTAAAGTCTAAAGGCATTGAATTAAATCTCATGAAATAAATTTTACAAGTTCTTTTTGTCACCTTGTTAACACCTTGAAGTGTGAACAGGAACAGGATGTTGCAATATAATAATTTTTTTGAGAATTTATTTTTAGCTTCCAGAGAGTCAACGGTTCGATTCTCCCTTTGTAACAAAATTTTTTTCTTTTTTTGTAGGGATTTTTTGTATTTATTGTTTTTGGTTTTGAGAAGCACTGGTTCTGGCTAAAAGCATACAGCAGGTAAGTATTATATAAAAGCAAATAAAGTGAATATTAATTTTATTATAAATATTCTTCCCATTATTCAGGCTAAGAGGGTGTTTTTTTAAAGTTGAAGTCGTAGAACTGCCTGAGGAAAATGAGCTAACCGTTGCGCAAATGACTTTGTGTAACATTTTTAAGAACAACTATCTTCAAAAGTGCAAGGATGACATTGTGTCTGACAAAAGGTAAAAACAAAAAAACAAAATTATAACTATTGAAGTTTAAAAAATACTATTTTTCAAGTTGATGCCAATGACCCTGCTGTACTATGGCCAAATTATTCAAAAATGGCTTGATATTTTTATGCTGAGTAAAAGATTCCGATCAAAATTAGATTTTTTATGAATTAGCTGCAACTGGAGTTCTGGGTTGTAGAACTTGATTACTCTTGTAGAACTTGATTACTGTTGTACACAGTATTGGGAATTTAGAGTTTGAGGCCAAAGATCCTGTACTATAACAGTGTCTTCAGTGTCAAAAATAAAATTTAGAGAATTCTTAATTTTTAAATTTTTTGATACATATACTTACACTTATGTTGCATAGAAAGTTTGAGAATTTCTCGTACTGTACAGGGACTTTGGCCAAATTTTGAAAAATGAAAATTTGAGAATTCTTTATTTTTATAATTTTTTTCTGATGCATATATAGTGAGTTGAATGATCAATCTTAGCTTCTCAAGTCCAAGTATCAGGAACAAAAATTCACACAAGATCACTTAGTTAATTGTTAATAATTATAAATCAATCATACATCATACTGACTTCATTAGCATAATACATCTCACGAATCAATGATAACGATGTACACTAACATTTTGATCACTATTAATAATAATAATTATAATAAATGTACAGCAACATTACACATATACATGTATTTATGTTGTGTAGAAAGTTTGTTAGATTTTTACAAATTTTTAACGTTGCTCAAATTGGGCCAAAGACCTTGTACTATAATATAGGGTATTTTGTCAAAAACGGCTAGAAGAAAATTTTATTTTTATCACAGCTCTGCAGTTTCTATCTAGCTTACTATTTTTAATTCAATTTTAGCAATACTTAAAATATTTTTAATAAATAGGTATATATTTCAGTCCTATGATTCAGTATTTACTGGGATTGATATGGTTGACTGGTTGCTTAATGAGAGGATTGTTAATAATGTAGAAGAAGCTGTCGATTATGGACAGACACTGCTTGAGGGACGCATATTGAGTCACGTATCAGGAGAACACAACTTTCACAATGATAACTATTATTATAAATTTGTAGAATAAAAATTTAGATAAATATAATACTCATAGTGTTGAACTATGCTCTTACACACATGATACGTATATACTTATGACTCTTTAAATATATACTGTCATTTTGATGATTGTTAATCGTCAGCCATATCTTGCCGATTTTTCCCGATTTCTTTGATTTTTCTGATGACTCTTTTGGCAGCTCCATTCTTTGCAGTTTTATAACTCTCAGCAATGCAAGAGACCTGAATATCCTTATCAATCACCTTTATTGTGCAACGATGCTTTGATCTCCGAGTTGAACTATGATCAAATCACATATGACAATCACTTGCATGAGAGCTATAGGCTTACCTCTGCATTATTTCAACTGATGGCTCAGTTCTCATTAGTTCTTGTATAGGATGAACTGGTGGGCCCTTCTCTTTAAAACTCTCTATAAAATAAGATAAAATAAAATTAGCAATATTGCTTTGATTTTGTCCTTACCAATAAGTGGCCTGAAGAAAGGATAGAAGTATGACCATACAGTCTCCAGGCTCATTCCACTGTCTAGAAACAGAGCACCAGCCAAAGACTCAAGGACATCCCCTAATACTTTGGGAGGCTCTAACTCTGTTATATCAGCCTCTTCCTCTTCTTCAAGCATAGCAATGTCACCATTCATTTCTTCATGGACATTCTACATAAAACACAATTAACAGTAATAGTAACCAAAGCAGTGTCATTTTGTAAAATTTGTATCCAAGCATTGAATACTAAGACTATGAAATTAAGTGTTTCAAGTAAATATACTGTATGTACCTCAGATTGATCACCAAAGCGACAATAAATTAATTCTTTTTCACTGCCACTCTCCCTCTCATCCTCTTGAAGGAACTCCACATACTCTGTGATCTTTCGAAAAAGCGAGGGAGACAAATAAAGAAGATAGGTATGAAGGGAGAGCTTCTTGACAGCAATCTCAGCAAAAGTGACATTATTGACCAGTGCAGATCTGGTCTCAGTAATCTGACCAGGAGTGTATGATGGGAACTCAGTATAGAGGCAACAAGTAATGAGATAATCCAATACAGCATCTCCCAGAAACTCTAATCTTTGATATGAGCGAGTGACTCTATTTTTATTGCTGTACGATGGGTGGGTGAGGGCTTGCAACAGGAGAGCACGGTCACTGAAATCCCAGCTTAGTTTATCATACAGTGAACTCCTGCCTCCTCCAGGGACTGCTGAAGAGAGCAACTTGTCTATTGTGGTATCTGGTGCGCTGCTATCAAGCAGTGAGGGTGGTGGAGGGAGGCAGCAAGAAGAGAAAACGTGAGTAGAATTTTGTAATAAAATTGGATTAATGCAAGGAGATGCTTCTTCAATGCTCATCAAGCTGCTCTGTGATTGCTTTCTGCTTACATTACAAGAGCTCATTGTCACATCTTGAGAGAAGGAAGATGATTCTGTTGGCTTTTGAAGTCCCAGCCAGTCAAGGAAACTAAATCCTGCTCCCAGTCCCCCGGCAATGAGGTACGCACCCAGCAACGCCTCAGTTGAGTCTGCAATTCCCTTATCAGTGACTTTATGGTAATAGTATTTTTGTATAACAGCTGGTAGAGTATTAGGAGGAACATGATCAGGTAAAGCAGAGTCCAGACTGAAACGAGAAAAAAAAGCATAAAATATTATTGTAAATAAGCTAATGTACAGTAAAATAAATGCATGGATAGATTATAAATGCAAATAAAGCTTTACGCCAATCTCTTATAAAAAAAACTATTGAATTTTTAAAGCTGCTAAAATTAAGAAGTTTTTATTTAATTTACCTTAAGCTAAAGCCAGGCGGTATCCACCCACTAAGAGGCTCAAACTGCTCGGTCTGTAACAGGCCAGGTAGGCCCTTCTTCTTTGCAAGAAATGAAAGATTAAAATTAGAGATCCTGTTAATACGAGAGCGAGTGAGCTTCCCCTCGTGGTCTTTACCACGGCCACAAAAGAGACTCACAGAGACAGCGAGTTTGAGGAATGAGTCTCCGAGTGTTTCCAATCTCTCGAGATCAAAGGAATCTTTAGCAGAAGTACCAGTTAGTGACTGAAGGAGTAGAGAATTAGAAGGACCTCTTATTACGCCCTCAGCATTGACTTGTGAATGCAGCTGGTTTGATGTATCAGCATCAACAATGTAACCACCATCTCTCCAATGAAATACAGACTCACTGTTGTGTTCCATTTCATTTGGCTCTCCTTCCCTCATAATATCAGGATGACATCGATATTCGTAAACTTCTGTCACTCCTATTCCAGTAAAACTCGATATGGACTGGGCAAGCTCCTCTGCCAATAAAAACCCAACCAGCCTGTGAATGATTGACGGCACACAGCGACACAATTTCCAGAAAGAGGCCGGGATAGGCCACACTTTGCATAGCTCTGGAAATAATCGAATCTCACTTGACCTTTGAGAGGATTCATCATCAGGAGCAGAGGCAGAGGATCTGTTGGTATCTTTAAAACGCGATACCAATAACCTTACACCATTCACTCCCATGCTGACTGGTTTGCAAGTCAGAGATGGATCACATATATACACAATAGAGTAGCCGTATTTATTTAAAAAATACTCAAAATAGGATTTGGTTGATTCTCCTGGAAAAAGAGATAAAGGAGTTTCCTCTGGATTGTAAGACAGGACCTCATAAAGCTGGAACTGATCATGAGACGTTTCTTCAACATAAGATTTAAAGACAAGTTTATCTGGCCAGTCAAAAGGCCAAGTAGGAGAAGCAAGATCCTCCGCTTTCCTTCCCCTCTCAGCTGCTATTATCATATTTTTTGCTGTTTCTATATCCACAAAGCATTGTAGTGGACAACCAAGCTGATAGACAGTGACCGGGACTATGAGATAAGAACTGTCTGAAGTTTCAAAAGAGAGCTTAAGGTCTTCTCCTTTAATTGATATAATATCCGTGAAAATTATCTCGTGGAATTTCTTTAGTACCTCCAGTTCTTGTATTGTAGCATCGAATAAATGTTCTTCAAAGGAGACATTTATTGTTGAATGGCCAGCGAAGAGAGGAAATTGAGGAATCTAATAATATAAATAACTATAAAGATGATATAAATATAACCTTCACACACGATTGTGCACATGTATAGTCTATGGTCTTTCACAAAAATATTTACAAAGTAATTAAATTAATTCTTAATTTTTTATTACACAACTGATACACACATCATGCTGTTATGCTATATAGAAAGTTTGAGTTACTAGAATTTCAAATTAATATGAAAACTGATTGAAAACTTTATCAACAATGCTACTATAAATGGAATTTGTATTGCATACAAGGTGCTACAATCCATTTCTTGTTTAGCACATGTTAATCTTACTTTAGTAACTGGGATCCGTTTACTAGTGAGAATACCAAGTGTAGTCAATGAAGTTCCTTCCCCCAGTATAAACACATACAGGAAATTCTTACCAATATAAGGGAAACTCTCTTTAAGACAACTTGGAACCTAATAGTACACATATCACCAAAAGTAGGTAATCATCAAGTAATGTATACTAATTTAATAAATTATAATTGCAATCATAAAAGATGTGCAATGAAGTACATCAATGATTTGTATTTACCTCATTCTTGTAATATGTCACTTTTCTGTTAGTTCCTGCATTTTTTATTTTCTTTGCTTCTTTTTTCTCTTTGTTCTCATCATCAGAATCATCATCATCGCGAGACAAAGGCTTCAAATGCTCGTCAAGCTCTCCGGCTTTGTGAAGGTCCTGTATTGCAATGAATGCTGCTGACTGTCTGGCAAGATTAACACGAGGCACTGCTATACCCTACAGCAATAGAGTTATAACATCTTCATAAAATAAAATAAAATATTGGGGTTGACTGTGTGATATTTTGAATAAAGAGATTAAAAGCATAATAATTCTCTCTCTCTCTCTCTCTCTCTCTCTCTCTCTCTCTCTCTCTCTCTCTCTCTCTCTCTCTCTCTCTCTCTCTCTCTCTCTCTCTCTCTCTCTCTCTCTCTCTCTCTCTCTCTCTCTCTCTCTCTCTCTCT